>NC_091299.1:22637613-22937613 GCF_038502225.1 Cherax quadricarinatus
CACTAGAACGCCTAGCATGGCTAGGCATTACAGAGTATACCACTAGAACGCCTAGCATGGCTAGGCATTACAGAGTGTATCACTAGAACACCTAGCATGGCTAGGCATTTCGGACAGACTTAGTTTAATTCTTTATTTTAAAATATTACAAATTATGAGGTAAGTTGGTATTATGGCTAAGTGACTAAATACTAGTTTGTGAGTTTAGCAATGTGAATGCTTTTGTTTTGGCACAGTACATAGTTTCAGTATTGGAGTATCATAGGATTCATTATTTTAAGATTGAAATTAATATTTCTGTTTATGGTCAAATGGGTGAGTGAGTGTAAGTGTGAACCACCAGGTGGTATTCGTGTAGTTAGTTGACGGGGTGTATCAGGGAGATAAGATGTTTTCTAATGGTAGTTTTGAAGGTGATGAATGTGTCTGCAGTTCTAGAGTTCTCAGGTAGGGTGTTCCAGATTTTAGGGCCTTTGACATACATTGAATTTTTGTAAAGGTTTAGTCGGACACGGGGAATGTCGTAGAGATGTTTGTGTCTGGTGTTATGCCTGTGGGTTCTGTCACAACTATCAAGAAAGCGTTTTAGGTCAAGGTTGATATTGGAGTTTAAGGTTCTGTAGATGTAGATTGCACAGTAGTAAGTGTGGATGTACTGAACAGGGAGTAAGTTTAGATCTATGAAGAGTGGGGGGGGGGTGTTGCCAAGGATGGGATTTAGTGATTATTCTTACTGTAGATTTTTGTTGGGTTATTATTGGCTTTAGGTGTGTTGCTGCAGTTGATCCCCAAGCACAAATAGCATAGGTGAGGTATGGATAAATAAGTGAGTGGTATAGTGTGAGAAGGGCATTTTGTGGTACGTAGTATCGTATCTTAGAGAGGATCCCAACCGTTTTGGATACTTTTTTGGTTATGTGTTGGATATGGGTGCTGAAATTCAGGTTGTTGTCAAGGTATGGGCCTTGTACACGCATGTACACGCACACGTACATGAGCATAGGTAGCAGCAGCACAGTGAGACGCTGAGAGTACAGCAGCATCAGTAGCGGCAGTAGTAGTAGTAGTAGTAGTAGTAGTAGTAGTAGTAGCAGCAGCAGCAGCAGTAAGTGGCAGAACAATAAGAGGCTGAGGGTCGACCATATATTTCACTCTGCCCGACAACAACAATGACCCGACCAGAGGTGACCATCACTCATCCCCCCCCCCATCCCGGAGTACTGTGACCTCTGTGACCTGCTGTCTTCATCTTGGTATAGAGGATTTTGTTGCCATGTCCAGGTCCACCGGTGTCCAAGTGCACCCGTGTCCAAGTTAAGATCCCTGATCCCTTCAGGGATGTCGCCTTGATGCTGGTATACTGCTGATTATCTCTCATTCCACATGATTCCTCTTGACTATAATAATAATTTGGGTCAGGATGGTGTCGTTATATTGGCGTGTGGTGGTGGTGGTCGTACGGGGTCGTGGTGGTGGTGGGACAGTGTCGTGGTGGTGGTGGGACAGGGTCGTGGTGGTGGTGGGACAGGGTCGTGGTGGTGGTGGGACAGGGTCGTGGTGGTGGTGGGACAGTGTCGTGGTGGTGGTGGGACAGGGTCGTGGTGGTGGTGGGACAGGGTCGTGGTGGTGGTGGGACAGTGTCGTGGTGGTGGTGGGACAGTGTCGTGGTGGTGGTGGGACAGGGTCGTGGTGGTGGTGGGACAGGGTCGTGGTGGTGGTGGGACAGGGTCGTGGTGACGGTGGTCGTGGTGGTGACCCTGGTTATGGGAGCATCATGGTAGCGCACGTCTCTCCTATAATGGAGCTGCCATGGTGGCTCAACATTCTAGTATCATGTTAACCATCATGGGGGCATCTCTCTCGTCACCTCCCCCACCCCTTGCACGTGGACTCGTGCATTACATACAACTACTAAGATAAGCTGATTATTGCAAGACATTGTAAAATAACTTAATATCAACAATTGCAAAAACGATGCTGTTGTTTGGGTGGGTTATTATCACAGTGATATTCGCACTTTTGTGGTAACAGAGCCATGGTGGATAGATGGATCTTCAACTTTCTGACCAATCGAACACAAAGAGTAATGGTAAATGGAGTTAAATCGGAAGCTGCCATAGTGAAGAGCTCAGTCCCACAAGGCACAGTACTCGCACCCATCCTGTTCCTCATTCTCTTATAAGACATAGACAGAGATATAAACCATAGTACCGTATCATCCTTTGCAGATGATACTAGGATCTGCGTGAGAGTGTCATCTATTGAAGACACAGTTAATCTCCAAGAAGATATAAACCAAGTTTTCCAATGGGCAACAGAGAACAATATGATGTACAGTGAAGACAAATTCCAACTACTCCGTTATGGAAAACTGGAGGAAATAATAACTAGGATTGAGTATACTACAAACTCCAATCACACAATAGAGCGGAAAAGTAATGTGAAGGACCTGGGAGTGGTAATGTCTGAGGATCTCGCCTTCAAGGACCACAACAATGCCACTATCACATCTGCTAGGAAACTGATAGGATGGATAATGAGAACATTCAAGACAAGAGATGTTAAGCCAATGATGATCCTTTTTAAATCACTTATTCTCTCTAGGCTGGAATACTGCTGTACATTAATATCTCCATTCAAGGCAGGTGAAATTGGAGATCTAGAGAATGTACAGAGAACCTTTACTGCGCATATAAATTCCATCAAATACCTTAACTACTGGGAACGCTTGGAAGCACTTGACTTGTACTCACTGGAGCGTAGGCGATAGAGATGTATCATAATCTACACCTGCAGATTCTGGAGGGACTGGTCCCTAACTTGCACACAGCAATCACTCCCTACGAAAGCGAAAAATTTAGGCGATGCAACATACCCCAGTGAAAAAAGTAGGGGGGCCATTAGAGAAAACACAGTGTCTGGGGCCCAAGATTGTTCAACTGCCTCCCACCAGCCATAAGGGGCATTACCAATAGACCCCTGGTTGTCTTCAAGAGGGAGCTGGACAGATGCCTAAAGTTGGTGCCGGATCAGCCGGGCTGTGGTTCGTACGTTGGACTACGTGCGACCAGCAGTAACAGCTTCGTTGATCAGGCCCTAATCCACCGGGAGTCCTGGTCATGGACCGAGCCGCGGGGGCGTTGATCCCCGGAATGCCCTCCAGGTACAAGTGATAGAGTTTTTCTTCTTTAGGTCACCCTGCCAGGGTTGAGTCACCCTGCCAGGGTTGAGTCACCCTACCAGGGTTGAGTCACCCTGCCAGGGTTGGGTCACCCTGCCAGGGTTGGGTCACCCTGCCAGGGTTGGGTCACCCTGCCAGGGTTGAGTCACCCTACCAGGGTTGAGTCACCCTGCCAGGGTTGGGTCACCCTGCCAGGGTTGGGTCACCCTGCCAGGGTTGGGTCACCCTGCCAGGGTTGGGTCACCCTGTCAGGGTTGAGTCACTGACTCACGAAATCTTAATAACACAGTTGCAAACAGATCATGGTAATGGTGGGGTTTGGACCATTGGTGAGGTGTAAAACTGGCAGGTTAAATAGCGTTAACCACTGGTCCAGTTGGCTCTGATAAGAATCATTCCACTAGGTATATTTCTACACATCGTAGGGAGGTTAGCATGGTGCCCATGCTAACCTCCCTACGAGCTTGACTCACTGTTACACAAGTATCTCTACGTAACCAAAATATCTTTTAATAAAGTTTAATCTACTTGTTCGGATGTGTGGTTAGCGCACCGACCTGAGTTTTTGAACTCGCTTGCATTGGGTTCGATCCCCATCCATTTTGTGATGTATTTACAAAATATATATTTAGTGTCCTGGTAAAAGTATCCACAAGACATTAATTGCCTTTATTTTCTAAACCACTTCAAACATGTTTGTGTTTGGTGCGTCTATTTTGGATCCTTTCTGAAGCGGAGAAGCTGTGAGTGTCACACACTTCTTGTGTCTTCCCTTCTGTTGTGCTCATATGGATAACAATACTTCCCGAGTGTGAACTCAATGTCCAATCCATGCTCAGGTAATAGGATTTTCGTGTTACATTAGATACCCATTTGGCTGCTTGTAGTGTATGTTACTGCAGAATGTGACGGTGGTGTTCCAGCCTGTACTCTCTCGTACTCTGTAAGAGTACATCTTATCTTTCTCAAGGTCTTATAAGTGCTCGTTAGATATAAGTCTAATAACACTACTGACTTCATGGGCCTAGTTTTTAGGCCTTGTGTGTATCCACATGCTCTTGCTCTACCGTCAACAGGATGGATATGAGGTACACAATAAACTAGCCACTACCGTCCATAGAATGGATGTGGTACACAAACTAGCGCCGTTTGGTGGTAGAATCTAAATCTTAATTTATTAAAACTACATCACACTTCAGCTCCTCTATACTCATGTCTCGTCAGAGTGACTTAGTAGTGCTGAGAGTGTTCTAGTTTTGAGAGCTATGTTCTGTTATACTTCATGTACGCTTCAAGAGAGCGGGCATGATGGATATGTGGGGCAGCGGGCCTCCAGCAGCAACAGCCTGGTTGACCAGGCAAGCACCAAACGAGCCGGGCCCAGGGCCGGGCTCAGAGTAGATTAATTCTCGAAACTCTTCAAAGGTATAAAATGTCTGGAGCAGGAGGCCTGGTCACAGACCGGGCCGCGGGGGCGTTGACCCCCGGAACTCTCTCCAGGTAAACTCCAGGTAAACAATTTTGATGGGTGTGTTTCATACACACACGTCACTCATATTAAGTGAGATACGCTCTCTGTAGTAAGGTGCGAGGCTGCAGAAGTGAGGTGTCGCAGGTAGTCATGTATGGTCCTTTAATTAAGTAAACAAAGATGAGAGTCAGGCTTGATATAAGGAAAGAGGGAGGGATAAGGAAGGAGAGGGGGAGGGAGGGAGAGATGGAACTGCTGCAGGGTAAACACAGATGATGATGATGATGATCACAGAGTATGATGCAAGAGGCGGAAGTGCTTGAGAATGACTAGAAGATATACAGTGTTACAGGAGGCACTCACTGGAGAGGCTGCTGGTGTAATGTGACACTGGCATGACCATGAAGCATCATCAGGTGGAGCACCTTGCTGCCACCTCACTCACTCACACAACTCATCCTTGCGGAGCCAACGTGAGTTTCTTACATAAGATTCGCAGCTAATTTCTACATTTATTATTTATGTTAGGTTGGACTATCCTGTGTCAGTACAAATAAAGGAATTATACCCGACGACAATAAAGGATATATAAAATAAAGGTGATAAAAAATCCTATTAAATGGTTATAATCATAACCATGATTTTTTAAACAGGTAAGCCACCGGAAGGCCTCGGTCAGATGACCAAAAGCTCCAGGTGGGGGTCATCATATGACTAAGACCCGCGTCAGGAAACACTTGTCCTGTTTCCAGACAAACCCTAATAACGAAAGCCAAAAAATCCTGAGGTGCAAACACCACACTGGCCCATCGAGCGCAGTAAGATCTAAGTTGAATAATCACTGATCGAGAGTCGTTTATCAGCTGTCTTAGCAACAGTGACATGCTGACTGTGTCGTAGGGGTTCTTAAGGAGATATGATGGATAAGGTAAACTCACTTGTTGGATGGTAACGATACATACTGTCAGACTGTGGTAAGGAATGGATGGGCCCAGCCTGCCGTGTCTATACGCCGAGTGAGAGGGAGGCAGCTCGTCTCACTCACATGCTGCATCCCGTGACGTCATACAGTCACAGGCCTAAGGGATCTTCTATATAAAGCACATGGTACTATAATACTCAACTAATCTATGCATACAACACATGTAAAGGAGGATCAGCAACTATGCTGACAACTCGGTCATGTTACGTATGTCGTCTCGACATACACTACTATACTATAGGCTGAACAGGCAGGTGGTTCTGGGCTGATTCTATACAATAACAAAGACATATGTAACTTAGAACTAATGGATGGTATCATAATGAGTTTTACGTAATGGGTGTTAACATAATCACTTTTAACGTAATGAGTTTCAATGTAATGCATTACAACTTATAAGAACAAATCATTGTACAATATGGATGGAATTGATCGATCGATCTGTATTCATGCACTCTACGGATTCTGAGGAAGAATAAATATATATATACAAGGTGAAATTAACAGCAAAGGCATCTGGTGCGCACTCAGATCATTACTGTCAAACTCTCAGAATACGGAGGGAACGCGAACACGAAAAAAGAAATTTCTGAAAAACTGATCAGTTAATAACAAAACAAACAGTTGACAATTTCCTTCATCTCGGACAACTAGTTATACAGACTATGTACATTTAAACCCAATTCTGCTAGGGTGAGGTTTACAAATGCAGAATGGTTATCATCTCTGGGAGGATCGAATTCCTCTGCAATGGCTAACACATGCCTTGACTGAGGGAGATCTGAACGAGTATCTACAAAAGATACTTGTGGGTTTCTCATTACTTGTCCAGTACGCAAGGAGTAACGACATTCAGGTTGAATATCTGACTGAGTAATTGAGGTAGAAGGTACAGAGTCAAGAGGATTGTCAGCATCTGTCACATTAGTCTGGGTAGCAATATCATCAACATCGCATTCTAATTTCATATGATCTAAATGCAGTTCTTTGTACTTACCAGTAAGTTATACAGTCACAGGCCTAAGGGATCTTCTATATAAAGCACATGGATGGTACTATAATACTCAACTAATCTATGCATACAACACATGTAAAGGAGGATCAGCAACTATGATGACAACTGTTATTAAGAGGATGGGCTGCAACACAAATAGTATCCACTAGACAATTGGCTGCACAGCTTCATGCAGGCAACAAGTCTCATAAATACACTGAGTATACACCACCCTCTTGGGCGGCCTATCTCCAACCTGCCTACGATTTCTGAACATTGACGAGGCCTAGAGTCACCCTACTACTATTCTATTTTGGTGAGTGTTGTTGATAACCTAAATTACTGTAACTGTGAGTCTAACTGTGAGTTACTGTAACTGTGTGTCTGTGAGTTACTGTAACTGTGTGTCTAACTGTGAGTTACTGTAACTGTGTGTCTAACTGTGAGTTACTGTAACTGTGTGTCTAACTGTGAGTTACTGTAACTGTGTGTCTGTGAGTTACTGTAACTGTGTGTCTAACTGTGAGTTACTGTAACTGTGTGTCTAACTGTGAGTTACTGTAACTGTATGTCTGCAACTGTGTCTTTGTAACTGTGCGTGAGTAACTGTGTGTGAGTTATTACAAGTCTGGCTGGAAGATGAATGTCTGCTCTTAATGGAGAAGGCAGCTTCAGTTCCTTGGATCACGAGCCTTTCACTAGCATGAAGGCGAACTTTCAAAAGTGTCGAGTCAAGAGTGGTGTGCTGCTTCTGGCTGCATGTTTCCACTAGCCATGACACTGTATTGACCTGAAGCCAGTGTTAGTGTGGCTGACAGTGTTAGTGTGGCTGACAGTGTTAGTGTTGCTGACAGTGTTAGTGTTGCTGACAGTGTTAGTGTTGCTGACAGTGTTAGTGTTGCTGACAGTGTAGTGTTGCTGACAGTGTTAGTGTGGCTGACAGTGTTAGTGTGGCTGACAGTGTTAGTGTGGCTGACAGTGTTAGTGTTGCTGACAGTGTTAGTGTTGCTGACAGTGTTAGTGTTGCTGACAGTGTAGTGTTGCTGACAGTGTTAGTGTGGCTGACAGTGTTAGTGTGGCTGACAGTGTTAGTGTTGCTGACAGTGTTAGTGTTGCTGACAGTGTTAGTGTTGCTGACAGTGTTAGTGTGGCTGACAGTGTTAGTGTTGCTGACAGTGTTAGTGTTGATGACAGTGTTAGTGTTGCTGACAGTGTTAGTGTTGCTGACAGTGTTAGTGCTGCTGACAGTGTTAGTGTGGCTGACAGTGTTAGTGTGACTGACAGTGTTAGTGTGGCTGACAGTGTTAATGTGGCTGACAGTGTTAGTGTGACTGACAGTGTTAGTGTGACTGACAGTGTTAGTGTTACTGACAGTGACTCAAGAAATCGTAATGACACGATTGCAAACAAGCCATACCCCCGGCCGGGATTGAACCCGCGGTCATAGAGTCTCAAAACTCCAGCCCGTCGCGTTAGCCACTAGACCAGCTAGCCACAATAAGATTCATCCAACTAGGTATATTTCGGGCTGGAGTTTTGAGACTCTATGACCGCGGGTTCAATCCCGGCCGGGGGTATGGTTTGTTTGCAATCGTGTCATTACGATTTCTTGAGTCATGTTGACGGCAGTGAAGGGACTTGAGCTAGAGTTCGTCACGGCCACGCTAGCTGGAGATTCGTCTGTAAAAACTTGCATTTGTGGTCACAGAGGTGCCTGTGCTAACCTTCCTATGGTGTAGAAATATACCTAGTTGGACGAATCTTATTGTGGCTAGCTGGTCTAGTGGCTAACGCGACGGGCTGGAGTTTGGGACTCTATGACCGCGGGTTCAATCCCGGCCGGGGGTATGGTTTGGCTGACAGTGTTAGTGTTGCTGACAGTGTTAGTGTGGCTGAGTGTTAGTGTGGCTGACAGTGTTAGTGTGGCTGACAGTGTTAGTGTGGCTGACAGTGTTAGTGTGGCTGACAGGCTCGTGTGGCTGACATGCTCGTGTGGCTGACTGAGGTTCAGTATGATGTGTCTGCAGCAGTGTTTTGTAAGATTGTTATTGGTATGGTTGAAGGAATCATCGTGGACGAGGTAACTCAGTGATGCAGTCGAGGTCTCTCACCATCATAACAATACATGCCACGGCGCATAACACTGAAGTTATTATTCAGGTCTATGATGTACGATAACAGTAATTTCTATCATTCCTCAATACCCAACAAATGCTACGGCACAGTGTTGTAAATATTATGGTTGATTTTTTTTTTAAAGTTCTCATGCAGGAAGCTTCGTCAATGTTCCACCCTAGTATGTCCTCTGAGTATTTTATACGTCGTTATCATGTCTCCACTAGCTCTTCTATCCTCTAATGTCAGGTTTAGTTCCTTTAGCTTCTCGTTACTCAGCTCTGGGACTAGTCTTCGTTCATATCTCTGCGCTTTCTCTAGTTTCTTAACATGCTGTATCAGGTGATGGTTCCATGCTGGTGCTACGTACTCGAAGATGTACGTACGTGTGTGTGTTGGGGGGAGAGGGTTACTTTGTAAGGATCGTGGTATATAAGTCTTCTGGGCCGTGTTCAGAGAGGTACAGCTCTTTTTACTTTATCACCGCGGTCTTGACTACTGTGATACAAGTGTGAGGTAGGAAAAAGCTGTCTCCTTCTGGATGGGTATGGGGTGCATAATAAACATATTAAACTAAACTCCTTCTGCCTTTTTTCTCTCTATCTTCTTCCTATCTATTCGCTTCATAACTTTGCACACACTGGGGTTAAATTCTAGTAGACACTTGTCAGACCAGACCTGTAGCCTCTTCAGGTCCATTAATAGTCTTTCCAGGTCCTCACATCTTTGTATTCTCATTAATTTCATATCACCAGAGATGCCTCTGACACTATCTTTTCAGACATGTTTGTCTCTCTTGTCAACCTGGCGAGAGCAACAAGAACATATTCTTGACACTGCCAGAGACTCGTTTCTGTCCTCCTCCTCCGTCTCTCGTCTCCGTCTTTAAGGTTTCTTATTTTTTTTTATTTAGATGAAAGATGTTAGCATGCCCTTGGCATGACAGCAAGAACGAGTATCCTCTCAACACCCCCTCTCCTCCTAGATGGGGTTGGGTGTGTGTGTGTTTACCAACACCTCCCTTCCTCACACACACACACAGTGGAAGAGTCTGGAGAGTGATGTAATGGAGACGGGATCCATACATAGGTTTAAAAGAGGTATGATAAAGCTCATGGGGCAGGGGAAGAGTGGACCTACTAGCAACCAGTGAAGAGGTGGGGCCAGGAGCTATGAATCGACCCCTGCAACTACAGTTAGGTGAGTATATATACACACATACACACTAGGGAAGATGAGTCCGTGCTAATTCCAGCATCACCCTGAACCTGACTAAGTATTTTCCTTTATCCTGGGCTCAGTCATCCACCTTCTGAACTTTCAGTCCATCCTTCTCACGGCCATAGATGTACACATACCCACAGCTGGTGAGGCGCGCACACACCCACAACTAACGTACACCCACAGCTGGTGATAAGCTGGGAAAACACGAACTCCTAAAGAATGATTCTCCTAACCTACACTCCACTAACTTCTCGGTCATATACAACGTATATGTATATGCTAACAGGACATTTCGGTCCCTCCTATAGCACTGTCAAGGCATAATGATTGTGAATTAATAATGGTCCAGCAAGGACCGAAACGTCGTCTAAATCTCCCCCTTTAAGTGCTGACCTCTTAGTGAAGTATTGGAGCCATGGTTACATCAACCAAGGAGCGGCAATTATCACATCTATTAGTTATCCACCTACATACACTGTACCTGGAGATAGTGGAACAACGAGCGACACGCAGATAGAAATATAGATATAGAGAAGTAGATGGAGAGTAAATGTTTGAAAGAGAGGGATGCAAATAAGAAGAAAGAGGAAGAAAGAGGGATATGAAGGAAGAAATAAGGAAGAGATTCTTCTCATTCTTAACGCTGAAGGGTTAATAAGAAAGTCAAGCCGGTGGCTTATTTCAGTGTCTTAGACACGTCAGTGTTGCTGGCGACAATGGCTTAAGTCAGCTTTGAAATCTTTGTGGTGAGTAACGGACAACACTGCTGGCAACACTGTGGGCAACACTGCGGGCAACACTGTGGGCAACACTGTGGGCAACACTGTGGGCAACACTGTGGGCAACACTGTGGGCAACGTTGAAGGAAGTGAAGGAAGAGATAAAACGTCTCAGGATAATGGATTAGTGTATGGAAGAGGCGGAGGACCTTTGGAGTGACGGATAGAAAGGTGAAAATTTAAGATTAAGATGCTTTAATGAAAGCAGTGAAGGGTGTTTGTTTGTGTGTGTGTGTGTGTGTGTGTGTGTGTGTGTGTGTGTGTGTGTGTGTGTGTGTGTGTGTGTGTGTGTGTGTGATATGGTTGACTCGTATAAGGAGAGGACACTGTGTCAGGGATACACTGTAATGTATCCCTGGGGTTGGGATACGTTGTGATGTGTATCCCTGAGGCTGCTGGGATACCAGTGTAGTTAGGAACTTGAAAATTTGGGTTCGACTGAGTAAAGAATGGCAGCTAGCACGGCCTACTTAGCATGGGACAGTAGGCCTACTGTAGTGCTCTGTTCCTAGGCAAGCAGTGCCAGGAGAACAGACACACAGAGACAGACACAATGACCAGAAATTATTTCTAACATAAAAACTCTGCGCTTGCTTCCCAACAACATATTAAACGGCAACCTCCACTATCTCTCTACATCATCTCCACTCCCACCCTCCCCAGTCTCTCTCCGGTGTCTCCAAGCCCCAGTAATGTTAGTGTAAACATCAGGCGCGCCCCCACCCGGTAGTTAGGAGTGTTTTAGAATGTGTAAACAAGGTAGTTTGAGAAGGTCTGGAGCCGTCTCAATCAACGCCTCGACCCTGGCTCACTCAAGACACTCTCACGATTAAGAACTACCCGACATCAATTAGGTATATGAGTTAAATACAGTGAACAGCTTGGCACCCCTACTGTCTGTTATACTGCCTCTGTTGTTATACTGCCTTTGTTGTTATGCTGCTTCTGTTACTTATACTGCCTGTTGTTTGCTATGCCGTCTCGTTCGTGTGTGTGTGTGTGTGCGCACGCACGTCTCTGAAAGCATTAAACCTTTCTAAACTGGAGAATTCTTAGACAAGTGAGTATCAGTGTGTGAAGTTAGACGGAACTGCAGTTCTTACAGGTTACCAAATGTCTGAGAGAGAGAGAGAGAGAGAGAGAGAGAGAGAGTGAGGGAGGGAGGGAGATGCAAGTTACGAGAGACGGAAGAAGGAAAGACAGACATCATGATGTGCATTATATCTATACATGCTTTCTATACATACATATCATGATGAGTGTATGTCTCTGGATGTGTGCACTGAGAGCAGCAGTGCATGTGCACTTGCGGGGATGTATATAGCTGTATACACGTGGTATAGTCCAATCACTGTATGATGTATTAAAATATCCTTGACTGATGGTATACAGGTGACACGCAGCTTTATGACCCTCGTGTAGTAGATAGGCTTCAAACCTTCACTTCACCAAGGAGGTTTTCCAGTGTACCAAATATGTCTTAATGTTAAGAAAACATCCGTTGCAATTGTAGTAAAATAACTGACCAAGATAACTAACACTACTGACCAAGATAACACTACTGACCAAGATAACACTACTGACCAAGATAACACTACTGTCCAAGATAACACTACTGACCAAGATAACACTACTGTCCAAGATAACACTACTGTCCAAGATAACACTACTGACCAAGATAACACTACTGTCCAAGATAACACTACTGTCCAAGATAACACTACTGTCCAAGATAACACTACTGACCAAGATAACACTACTGACCAAGATAACACTACTGTCCAAGATAACACTACTGACCAAGATAACACTACTGTCCAAGATAACACTACTGACCAAGATAACACTACTGTCCAAGATAACACTACTGACCAAGATAACACTACTGTCCAAGATAACACTACTGTCCAAGATAACACTACTGACCAAGATAACACTACTGTCCAAGATAACACTACTGACCAAGATAACACTACTGTCCAAGATAACACTACTGACCAAGATAACACTACTGTCCAAGATAACACTACTGACCAAGATAACACTACTGTCCAAGATAACACTACTGACCAAGATAACGCTACAACGCTACTGTCTAAGATAACGCTACTGTCCAAGATAACACTACTGACCAAGATAACTAACACTACTGACCAAGATAACACTACTGTCCAAGATAACACTACTGACCAAGATAACACTACTGACCAAGATAACACTACTGACCAAGATAACGCTACAACGCTACTGTCCAAGATAACACTACTGTCCAAGATAACACTACTGACCAAGATAACTAACACTACTGACCAAGATAACACTACTGACCAAGATAACTAACACTACTGACCAAGATAACACTACTGACCAAGATAACTAACACTACTGTCCAAGATAACACTACTGACCAAGATAACTAACACTACTGACCAAGATAACACTACTGACCAAGATAACTAACACTACTGACCAAGATAACACTACTGACCAAGATAACTAACATTACTGACCAAGATAACACTACTGACCAAGATAACGCTACAACGCTACTGTTCAAGATAACACTACTGTCCAAGATAACACTACTGACCAAGATAACTAACACTACTGACCAAGATAACACTACTGTCCAAGATAACTAACACTACTGACCAAGATAACTAACACTACTGATCAAGATAACACTACTGTCCAAGATAACACTACTGACCAAGATAACTAACACTACTGACCAAGATAACACTACTGTCCAAGATAACACTACTGTCCAAGATAACACTACTGACCAAGATAACTAACACTACTGATCAAGATAACACTACTGTCCAAGATAACACTACTGACCAAGATAACTAACACTACTGATCAAGATAACACTGTCCAAGATAACACTACTGACCAAGATAACTAACACTACTGACCAAGATAACACTACTGTCCAAGATAACACTACTGTCCAAGATAACACTACTGACCAAGATAACTAACACTACTGATCAAGATAACACTACTGTCCAAGATAACACTATTGACCAAGATAACTAACACTACTGATCAAGATAGCTAACACCACTGACCAAGATAACTATTACTGACCAAGATAGCCACCACTACTATCCAAGATAACACCATCGACCAACATAACTAACACTACTGATCAAGATAACTAACACCACTGACCAAGATAACACCACTGACCAAGATAACACTACTGACCAAGATAACACTACTGACCAAGATAACACTACTGACCAAGATAACACCACTGACCAAGATAACACTACTGACCAAGATAACACTACTGACCAAGATAACACTACTGACCAAGATAACACCACTGACCAAGATAACACTACTGACCAAGATAACACTACTGACCAAGATAACACCACTGACCAAGATAACACCACTGACCAAGATAACACTACTGACCAAGATAACACCACTGACCAAGATAACACCACTGACGAAGATAACACTACTGACCAAGATAACACTACTGACCAAGATAACACTACTGACCAAGATAACACCACTGACCAAGATAACACTACTGACCAAGATAACACTACTGACCAAGATAACACTACTGACCAAGATAACACCACTGACCAAGATAACACTACTGACCAAGATAACACTACTGACCAAGATAACACTACTGACCAAGATAACACCACTGACCAAGATAACACTACTGACCAAGATAACACTACTGACCAAGATAACACTACTGACCAAGATAACACCACTGACCAAGATAACACTACTGACCAAGATAACACTACTGACCAAGATAACACCACTGACCAAGATAACACTACTGACCAAGATAACACTACTGACCAAGATAACACTACTGTCCAAGATAACACCACTGACCAAGATAACACTACTGACCAAGATAACACTACTGACCAAGATAACACCACTGACCAAGATAACACTACTGTCCAAGATAACACCACTGACCAAGATAACACCACTGACCAAGATAACACTACTGACCAAGATAACACTACTGACCAAGATAACACCACTGACCAAGATAACACCACTGACCAAGATAACACTACTGACCAAGATAACACTACTGACCAAGATAACACCACTGACCAAGATAACACCACTGACCAAGATAACACTACTGACCAAGATAACACCACTGACCAAGATAACACTACTGACCAAGATAACACTACTGACCAAGATAACACTACTGACCAAGATAACACTACTGACCAAGATAACACTACTGACCAAGATAACACCACACAAACATTCACTCAGAAGCTGAATTAATGATAATCATATATTACATAATTACTTAATGATGAAAATACATAACCGAGCATAAACAGTGAAGACGCTGGACCGTCTTGTTTTGACACGCACACACGGGACCAGGAGCTATGAATCGACCCCTGTAACCACATATAGGAGAATATACACACACCCACACAATGTATTCAGA
Source organism: Cherax quadricarinatus (assembly GCF_038502225.1). Taxonomy (NCBI): domain Eukaryota; kingdom Metazoa; phylum Arthropoda; class Malacostraca; order Decapoda; family Parastacidae; genus Cherax; species Cherax quadricarinatus. The sequence goes on from NC_091299.1 coordinate 22,652,834, forward strand.
GAGAGGTATTATATTTACTAGGAAGCGCTAAACACGCAAGAAACATACAGGTCATTCTCCGAGGCATTTTACTTCCTTTGTGGGACAATCATGGCTCTGCGGAGAGGATTGTAACCTGCTCTAGAGGTGCTGTTGGAAAGAATTCGGAATTATACACTATTACGAACTATTAATGTTCACGGGTAAGTAAAAGTTTAATAATGAATAAGTCGAGGCTAATGTATATGATGAATGATGATGATGTGTGTGTGTGTGTGTGTGTGTGTGTGTGTGTGTGTGTGTGTGTGTGTGTGTGTGTGTGTGTGTGTGTACTCACCTATTTGTGGTTGCAGGGGTCGAGTCTTAGCTCCTGGCCCCGCCTCTTCACCGGTTGCTACTGGGCCCTCTCTCTCCCCGCTCCATGAGCTTTATCAAACCTCGTCTTAAAACTGTGTATGGTTCCTGCCTCCACTACGTCATTTTCTAGGCTATTCCACTGCCTTACAACTCTATGACTGAAGAAATACTTCCTACTATCTCTCTGACTCATTTGTGTCTTCAACTTCCAATTGTGGCCTCTTGTTTCTGTGTCCCCTCCCTGGAACATCCTGTCCTTGTCCACCTTGTCTATTCCACGCAGTATTTTATATGTCGTTATCATGTCTCCCCTGACCCTCCTGTCCTCCAGTGTCGTCAGGCCGATTTCCCTTAATCTTTCTTCATAGGACATTCCCCTTAGCTCTGGAACTAACCTTGTTGCAAACCTTTGTACTTTCTCTAGTTTCTTGACGTGCTTTATCAAGTGCGGGTTCCAAACAGGTGCTGCATACTCCAGTATGGGCCTGACATACACGGTGTACAGTGTCTTGAATGATTCCTTACTAAGGTATCGGAATGCTGTTCTCAGGTTTGCCAGGCGCCCATATGCTGCAGCAGTTATCTGATTGATGTGTGCTTCCGGAGACATGCTCGGTGTTATACTCACCCCAAGATCTTTCTCCTTGAGTGAGGTTTGCAGTCTTTGGCCACCTAGCCTATACTCTGTCTGTGGTCTTCTGTGCCCCTCCCCCATCTTCATGACTTTGCATTTGGCAGGATTAAATTCGAGAAGCCATTTGCTGGACCAGGTGTCCAGTCTGTCCAGGTCTCTTTGAAGTCCTGCCTGGTCCTCATCAGATTTAATTCTCCTCATTAACTTCACATCATCTGCAAACAGGGACACTTCTGAGTCTAACCCTTCCGTCATGTCGTTCACATATACCAAAAATAGCACTGGTCCTAGGACCGACCCCTGTGGGACCCCGCTCGTCACAGGTGCCCACTGTGATACATCATTACGTACCATGACTCGTTGTTGCCTCCCTGTCAGGTATTCTCTGATCCATTGCAGTGCCCTTCCTGTTATATGTGCCTGATGCTCTAGCTTCTGCACTAATCTCTTGTGAGGAACTGTGTCAAAGGCCTTCTTGCAGTCCAAGAAGTGTGTGTGTGTGTGTGTGTGTGTGTGTGTGTGTGTGTGTGTGTGTGTGTGTGTGTGTGTTTGGAGGAGCATTTTGACGTCACGACACTGGTGGGGAGACAACCAGAGAGGAAGACATAATTTAATAGTAATTATTTACGATAAGTACATGTACAAGGTACACACACCATAGCTGACATTAATATACTACTATATAGAAAGCCGCTTGTTATGCTGAGTATTTTGGGCAAATTAGGTCAATTTTGTCGCAGGATGCGACCCACACCAGTCCACTAACACCCAGGTACCCATTTTACACTGTTGAGTGAACAGGGACAGGGACAGTAGGTGTCTTATGGAAACACGTTCCTAATGTTTGCAGCCGTACCGGAGGAGATTCGAACTCCGGACCTCAGTGTGTGAGTCGAGTGCGCTAGCGAATGTTTCCTTCTTTGGCCCCCACCAGAGTTATGTTAAACAGATTTTCTCACTTATTTAGAGAAACAAAAATTGAAGACTTTCGTAACTCATGGAGAGAGTCCTCGAGTCTAACACTCTTGTTTTTACATTGTTAGCTTAAGAGTTCCTACTTTCACTCACGCATCTCTATGTTGAAGGATGTGATGAAATGACAGATCTACCCTGGCTGGGTCAAGGCGAGAGATGAGTCGCCTTTCACGGTTCTGTAGACAGGGAGCTGGATGTGATGGGTAAGTCATTTCCTAGTCCGGGGAATTAAGGAGATGTACCTCACATTGTCAACGTCTGACAAGTCTGACAAGGTTCTTGCGGCTGGCAACGAAGATTCAGTGAGTAGGTCAGGTTCTTGCATCTTGACAACAAAATGTTCAGGAAGGTCAGTTTATTTTTATTATTGCTGGTAAAATAACACTGTCCTCGACCAAGAACCTGGTGGTTCTTGCTCGAGGGCAGTGTTATTTTGTCAGTTAGAGATGCACCATAGAGAACAAAGTCACAATACTGTGACTGGAACAAAAATAACCTGTACACATTATGGGTTTCATTCTTCTATGTGCAGGTTATTTGTGTCTCGGAAACATTCTTTAGACAGACACCTCAGAGTCGGATGCCTCTTGGATCGTCTACAAACCTCGTGGCTAACAGTAATGGCGACAGCCAGGGCAAGTCTGCTCTGGAGGCTTCCTTACTCTAGCCACAACAAACTCTCGCAATACCACTACATCATCTTGCCAGTAAAAGCGACGTCACAGTACCAATGACATCGTTGTTGAGAGAGCAGCGACGTCGCAGTCGTGGCTCCTTGAGAAGACGTCTTCGGTTCGTCAGGTTTTGTGGCGACACTGAAGTCGTTTTTGTAGCTTGGCGAAGCGTGTCGTCTTACATGTACTTGCGGGCGCCCGGGCCATCTGCCCGCCCACCAGCCCACTCTAACCCATTACTTAATGACTATTTTGAGTGAGTGACATACACTGTAAGGTTATGTTACGTCAAATTTTGTAACATCAAAGTAGTTGATACTTTATTAATGTCGGGTTATGTTACGTCACAGTAGTGGATGCTTTATTAATGTCGGGTTATGTAACGTCAAATTTTATAGCATCAAAGCGGTGGATGCTTTATTAATGTCGGGTTACGTAATGTCAAATTTTATGTCAAAGTAGAGGATGGTAGTTTATGTCGGGTCATGTTACGTCAAATTTTTAAAATAGCGAGGCTATGATTTCTTAATTTCGAGTTACGTTACGTTATGTTGTTAAGGCGTTATTAATGTCGGAGTTATGATACGTCAGTAAATTATAGTACTGACGTTGGAACTAAATTTGTTATAGATAATAGTGAAGAAAATAGTCAAACCGTACACTGTGGTAATAGATCCAGATGTGCTCATGTTAACCCTTTTGTATGTTCTTGCACTACCATCCACAGGATGGATATAAGGTGCACAATAGCTGTTTCAGCAGTAAATCTAAATACAATCTGTGCAGAGGAGGGAAACTGATGCTAAAATTTTGTAATTTGACGCTATTTTCATGAAAAGTTGGGATGACTCTTAAATATGACCTTCACCTGCTCTGAGACTCGTCTCGTGTTAATATAAGACAGAAGGAACACTGCATCAGGACTACTGGCCCATGCGAGGCAGGCCCAAGTCTCCTACCGGCCCAAGCCAATGCCCCAACCTAGTCATGTCAGGTCACATTCACTTGAGGAAGGAGCAGGGCATCTGACCTAGTAGCACAAGCTAGTCAGGTCCAACTCGCACCCATCCGCACCCACTCATGTATTTATCTAACCTATTTTTAAAACTGCACAACGTTTCAGCCTCTATGACTGTACTTGGGAGTTTGCTCCACTCATCCACAACTCTATTACCAAATCAGTGCTTTCCTATATCCTTCCTGAATCTGAATTTTTCCAACTTAAATCCATTACTGCGAGTCCTGTCTAGGCTAGATATTTTTAGTACGCTGTTTATATCCCCTTTATTTATTCCTGTTTTCCATTTATACACCTCAATCATATCCCCCCTAATTCTATGCCTTTCTAGAGAGTGCAGATTCAGGGCCCTCAGTTTATCCTCATAGAGAAGATTTCTGATACATGGGATCAACTTTGTCATCCTCCTTTGTACGCATTTATATCCATTTATTTATTTATTTAGAAATTTTAGCATACAAACAGAGGTACAAAAAATACAGGTAAGAGCAGCATGCCAAAGCCACTTATATGCATAGCATTACGGGCTGGCTTAAAATTAACTTAAGATTAACTAAGCAATGATGAAATCAGTGATAAGACATTATTGTAAACAGATAACTATAAAATACAAATGAGTATTACAAAGACAGGTCCTATGGTTGCATGCATTGCTGTTCATTCAGTAGAATGGAGTATTCTGTTAGGTAGTGTATTTACAAAAAATAACAAAGTTAGGTTTAACATTTGTGTGATATAATTGTGAGTAACATTTAGGATATACAATTTATAAGGTTCAGTTATTCAGTATTTATTTGGTTTTGAGTGAGTAAGTGAAGTTTGAGAAGAGACTTGAATTTATAAACAGGTAGTGTTTCTTTTATATTTAAAGGTAATGAATTCCAGATTTTAGGGCCTTTTATGTGCATTGAGTTTTTGCATAGTGTGAGATGGACACGAGGAACATCAAAGAGTGATCTGTGCCTTGTATTATGGTCATGTGTTCTGTTGAGGTTGGCAAGGAGATGTTTGAGGGGAGGGTTAATACCAGAGTTAAGTGTTCTATGTATGTAATAAGTGCAATAATAAGTATGGATGTTTTGTATGGTGAGTAGGTTGAGTGTTTTGAATATTGGTGGAGTGTGCTGCCTGTAGTGAGAATTTGTTATCATTCTAACTGCAGCCTTTTGTTGGGTAATTAGTGGTCTGAGATGGTTAGTTGTTGTTGAGCCCCATGCACAAATTCCATAGGTGAGATAGGGGTAAATAAGAGAGTGATATAGGGCCAGGAGGGCTGACTGTGGAGCATAGTACCGTATCTTCGATAGTATGCCTACAGTCTTGGAAATTTTCTTAGAAATTTGTTGTATATGTGTATGAAATTTGAGTCTATTATCAAGGTGGATTCCTAAGAATTTTCCCTCTGTTAGCTTTGTGATAGGTGATCCGTTTATCATTATGTTAAGAGGGACATCTGTAGCTCTGTTACCAAACTGAATGAAGTAGGTTTTGTCAATGTTTAGTGTAAGTTTGTTAGTCCTCATCCAGGTAGATATTTTCTGTAATTCGGTATTTACAGTATTGGCTAGCGTGACTGGGCTCGGGTGGGAGAAGACGTATGTAGTGTCATCTGCAAATAGTGTGGGTTTGAGTAATTGCGAAGCATTTGGTAGGTCATTTATGTATAGGAGAAAGAGAAGAGGGCCAAGGACACTTCCCTGTGGGACACCAACTGTAATTGGTTGTGCAGAAGAGTTTGCCCCATTTGCGTACACATATTGGCTTCTGTTGCTGAGGTATGACTTGAGGTAGTTGAGGGAGTGCCCTCTAATACCATAGTGTGACAATTTTACGTGGAGCAAGTCATGGTCAACTGTATCAAAAGCTTTACGTAAGTCAATGAAGATCCCCAGTGGGACTTCTTTTTTCTCTATTGCAGTGTATATATGTTCTAGCATGTGTATAATAGCATCATTAGTATTTTTATTAGGCCTGAATCCAAATTGGCAGGGGTTGAGTATGTTTTGGGAGATAAGGTAGGAGTAGATTCGTTTATGAATTAATTTTTCGAAGATTTTTGAGAGAGGGTGTAAATTGGATATTGGCCTATAGTTATTCAACTCTGGTCTCCTCCTTTATGGATCGGGGTGACCCTTGCTATTTTGAGAACTGTAGGGAAGGTGGAGGATTCAATGGATTTGTTAAAGAGTGTTGCAATGATTGGTGATAGTACCTGTGACACTTTTTTGTATATAAAGGGTGGTAAGGTATTTAAATCTCCTGCCTTGTTTTTCAGTGCGTTGATAATAAGGGAGACTTCGTATGGGTTAGTCGGAGCTAGGAACAGTGTGTTCGGGTAGTTGCCAGTGAGGAAGTCATTTGGTGGGGTATCCATTCTTTAATATGGTAACCAAAACTGTGCAGCATAATCTAGATGAGGCCTAACCAATGATATATAGAGTTGATATGATATGATATGATATGAAGCCAAGGATTCTGTTCGCTTTATTGCGAACACTTATGCACTGCTGTATTTGTTTTAGATTACTGCTAACCAGAACTCCCAAGTCCTTTTCACAATCAATAATATTAAGATCTACATTATTTAGTTTATATGTGGCATGGTTATTTTCCTGTCCAATGTATAGAACTTTGCATTTGTCTATATTAAACTGCATCTGCCACTTCTCCGACCACTGCATCAGTCTATTCAAATCTTCCTGGAGTGCTTTAATGTCCTCGCCAGAATGAACTGGACGGCCTATTTTGGTATTATCGGCAAACTTGCTTATGTCGCTATCTATTCCCTCATCTATGTCGTTTATGTAGATTGTGAACAACAAGGTGCCCGCCCAACACTGACCCCTGTGGAACACCGCTCATGACGCTTCCCCACTCTGATTTCTCCCCATTTATGCAAACTCTCTGTTGCCTATTTGTCAATCATGCCTCTATCCAGGAAAAAATTTCTCCTATTCTGTGTGCCTTAATTTTCCTCAATAGTCTCTGATGTGGGACTCTATCAAAAGCCTTATTGAAGTCCATATATACAATATCATATTCATTACCATGATCTAATTCCTCAAATACCTTAGTGAGAAACGTCAACAAACTCGTAAGACAGGAATGCCCTTTCGTAAAACCGTGCTGAGATTCGTTTATCAATTCTTTTCAAGATGGCTACGAATTGTCTCGGCAATTATTGATTCCATAAATTTACCCACTATGCTAAGCTCCTCTTTACATTCCTGTAGAACCCTTGCGTACAGTTCATCAGGGCCTGGGGATTTGTTAGGTTTTAATTTATCTGTTTGTCTAGCTAGGGACCATGTCACTTGTGACCCTAATCGTGCATAGTTTATTATCGTTTTGTTCTACATAATTTATTATTTCTGGAATATCACTAGTATCTTCCTGTATAAAAACTGAGAGGAAGTAAATGTTGAAATCTACACATTTCCTTATCACTGTCCGTGAGCTGACCCGAGCAACTTTTGAGTGGGCCTATCATGTCCCTAATCTTACTTCTGTATACCTGAAACAATCCTTTTGGGTTAGTCTTCGATTCTCTTGCAACTTTAACTCATAATCTCTTTTTGCTTTTCTTATTCCTTTTTTTTTATTTCTCTCTTTAACTGAATATATTGATTTCTTAACTGCCCCTCTCCTCTTTTGACCAATGAGATGTTGATAGTTAAAACTTCATCCATTTAGGATCATTTTTGTTTGATCTGATTTCCCTATTTGGAACATAAGTTGTCTGAGCAGCTAGAACTATGCCCTGGAAAACATCATATTGGCAACCATCACCACCTACCTGACCCACAGTCAGGTCATTCCAGTTCAGCCCACCCAGGTAATTTCTCATTCCTATGAAATCAGCCAAAGGGAAGTCAGGGATAGAGACTTGATTGTCATTATTAGGGTAATTCCATGATATATTAAAACTGAGTGATTTGTGATCACTTTCCCCAAGCTCATCATTAACCTCAAGATTATTAATTAGCGATTCCCTGCTGGCAAGAACCAAGTCAAGCAGGTTATTTCTTCTAGTTGATTCTGTCACAAACTGTTTTAAAAACAATTCTGAATCATATCAAGAAAGTCACTTGACTCCAAATTTCCTGTCAAATTGTTCGTCAATTTGTCTAAAGTTAAAATCTCCCATTAGTATAACATTTTCGCATGTAGATGCCTTACGAATATCGTCCTATAGAAGTTTACTGCACTCTCTATCAAGGTTTGGGGGCCTGTAAATCACACCAAAGATTAGCTTTTCACGGCCCTCGAGAAGCTGTAACCAAACAGATTCAGTGACTGATGCTTATAATTTTATATCTTGTCTAGCACAATTAATTGTTTCTGACATACATCGCTACTTTACCACCCTTCCTGTTGACCCTATCAGTGTGGAATAATTTATAGCCTTGTATATGACATTCAGAAGGCATTTCTCTATCTTTCAGATTGAACCAGGTCTCTGTTATAGCAATAATATCTGCTTTCTGCACTTGCAATTAATCTTAGCTCATCTATCTTATTTCTTACACTCCTGCTATTAGTATAGTAAACCTTAAGTGAGCTAGTCTCTTGCTGCCCTCTGCTGTCTCCCTTTGCTTGCTGACATGATCCCATTTTCTTTATTTGTAACTTCATGGTGAATGTCTTTTAAATATTTACTGTTTTCAACTCTAGTGTTGCAACCTGACTGTTTCCCACACACACCCATACCTCTATTTTCTATCAGTTTAAAATCCTGGACATGTCAGGAATGGCCCTCTCGATCAAGTTGGAAAATGCTACCACCCCTGCCCCAGAGAGATGTACCCCATCCCTTGCATGCATATTATGTTTGACATAAAAGTTGTCCCAATTGTCAATGAATGGGATTGCAAGTTCCTTCCAGTATCTGTCTAGCCAGCAATTTACACCAATTGCCCTAGACCATTCATTGCCCACTCCCCTTCTAGGCAAGGTGCTACATATGATTGGGACCCCTCCCTTAGACATAATTAAATCTATAGCTGACCTGTACTTATCTAGCAGCTCTTCTCTCCTACCCTTCCCAGTATTATTTCCCCCAGCACTGAGATAGATAATGGGCTTGTTTCCATTACCAGACATGATATCCAACCTGTTGACTATGTCACCAACACCAGCTCCAGGGAAGCACACTATCTTTCTCACCTTCTTATTCCTATTACAGAAAGCACAGTCCATATATCTTACCTCTGAGTCACCAATCACAAAAATTCACTTACCTCTATTAGCAGGGAAAGTAGTGCCTTTACCTTCACTGACCACTGAAGTACACTCATCCCGAAGAACAGAGAAGCGATTTCCTATCTTCATATCTTCTCTCTTAGCTTTCCTTATTTTGATGCTCTTCCCATTACTCTTCCCATTACTCGTCACTTGTAGCAGGTGCTGGACTGCACCTCACTCCTGGTAGCCTTTTCGTGTCCCCTCCACTCCCCCACCTTCAGCCTCATCGTAGTGAGTGACAGACTGCACCTCACTGCTGGTAGCCTCATTCCCCTCAACCACTCCAGCCACCTCACACTCACTCCCAAACCCATTGAGGTGAACCTTCAGCCTCCTAATTTCCTCCTGGAGAAGTAGGACCTCCTCCTTCAACACTCCAACCTCAGATTTTAAGACACTGCAGAAGCAAGCCAATGCTTTGTAACCCTCCACACTAATCCCCAAAGCAGCTCAGGACCTGTGACTGCTCGTGACCACTGACCAAGTGGTCTGCATTACGATGCTCAAGTTCCCATGCCGTAACATGATACGATATGCAAATTGTAGTGAATTTCGCCCATACTGACAGAGAGACATGCACTAGTCACCCCGTCCTGTTATATTTATAATTGGGTGCACCAACTAACATGAAGAGCTTGTCTGGTAAATAAAGAAGCTTCCAGTATTGCTGAATGGGCACCAAATACATCTTGCTCCAGGGAGTGGTATAATGCCCAGCTATGAGCTCTCAGCCCCACTGGTAGACAGAGCCACAGACTGCTACTTCTAGTCCTGCTGCTGGAATATCCTCAGCTTGGAAATCAATGGGCTCCAACCCTCCAAGTTGTGCCACAGAAGTTATGCAGCGTTAATATATATTCAGTTCCCTGGGACCTTACAGAGGAGCTTGCATCTTTCCACCAACATACACTGCATCTGTATATCCCCCTTCTCAAGCGGTGGTTTTAATGCATCATTCACCCAGACCAGCCATCAGGCACCTCCACTCCAGATGGGATCACCCCGGTTACTAAGAGATTTAGGAGTTCACTCTCAAGGAGTAGTTATCCCTGACCATGTCAACCTCTTAATTCTCTCCTTTCTCTGCTCATTATGTATCTTCTCTTCCCATTGCCTCAGACCAGACTAATGCTTATCATACCACATTTCATGGCCAATATGGATTGCAATTATGCCTTATATTTTGACCCTTCTTGCTTTCTTAGTACTCGGGGACTCCGTGTTCTATTGTATGCACTATTCTCTTTCTTCGTCCTATACAATATTTTTCATTTTCATGTTGATTTTCCTTAAAGAGCAACTCGTGTTCCTTTTTCTTTCTATAATGCTCATTCCATTTTATCACAAGTGTGGACCTCATTCGTGAATCTGATGAAGGCAGTTCATGACCTTGTGTTGAAGTTCATTTTGCTGTTCCCATGGTGAGACTACTTATTGCACATGCCCGGCCAGGGACAACTTTCTTAATGCTCCACCTTGCTGGCAGCTCAGCTGCTCTTGTTGCCCCATACAGGGATGGTACAGTTGAACGCTTTCTACATTACTGTCCAAGGTTTAACTCTGCTCGTACCGAACACCGCCTGGATTTAACTGAAAAAGGAATTCGGCATCCAACAGCTCCAGTACTCAGCTGCTCTGGTATGGACTCAGACACTCGTTTCCACATTCTCTGTGCTCCTCCTCCTGCTCTTACTTGATAGGCAGCTCACACAATACCAAGGTGTCTATAAAAGGTGACCTTCAAAGCCTCAGACTGGGCATGCTGAAGATTTATCAAATCCTAACACCAGAAGACGTGGAGGAATGTTGGTCTGCTTGGCCTCCCGTGCCTGGCCTCCTGCACTCGCCTAATTGTGGTTGCAGAGGTAGACTCAGCTCCTGGCCCCGCCTCTTCACTGATCGCTACTAGGTCCTCTCTCTGCTTCCAGAGCTTTGTCATACCTCGTCTTAAAGCTATGCATGGTTCCTGCCTCCACTACACTTGCTAGGCTATTCCACTTCCTGACGACTCTATAACTGAAGAAATACTTCCTAACATCCCTCTGACTCGTCTGAGTCTTCAGCTTCCAATTGTGACCCCTTGTTTCTGTGTCCCCTCTCTGGAACAACCTGTCTCTGTCTACCTTAGCTATTCCCCGCAGTATTTTGTATGTCGTTATCATGTCTCCCCTGACCCGCCTGTCCTCCAATGTCGTCAGTCCGATTTCCCTCAACCTTTCTTCGTAGGACATACCCCTGAACTCCGGAACTAGCCTTGTTGCGAACCTTTGCACTTTCTCTAATTTCTTGACGTGTTTGACCAGGTGCGGGTTCCAAACTGGTGCTGCATACTCCAGTATGGGCCTGACGTACACAGTGTACAGTGTCTTGAACGATTCCTTACTAAGGTATCGGAACGCTATTCTCAGGTTTGCCAGGCGCCCATATGCTGCAGCAGTTATCTGGTTGATGTGTGCCTCCGGAGACATGCTCGGTGTTATGGTCACCCCAAGATCTTTCTCCTTGAGTGATGTTTGCAGTCCTTGGCCACCTAGTCTATACTCTGTCTGCGGTCTTCTTTGCCCTTCTCCGATCTTCATGACTTTGCATTTGGCAGGGTTGAATTCAAGAAGCCAGTTGCTGGACCACGTGTCCAGCCTGTCCAGGTCTCTTTGAAGTCCTGCCTGATCCTCATCTGATTTAATTCTCTTCCTTAACTTCACATCTGCGAACAGGGACAGTGCCTGGCCTCCCGTGCCTGGCCTCCCGTGCCTGGCCTTCCGTGCCTGGCCTTCCGTGCCTGGCCTCCCGTGCCTGCCCTCCCGTGCCCGGCCTCCTGGGCATGGCCTCCTGTACTTGGCGTCTCCTAAGTTCTTCATTGCAGGTTAAGAGTACAGTATCAGTCACCGCTTATTCTTTGCAAGGCGACATACTGCCTAGTAGTTCAATGGGAACGTGTTCCTTTTCCAACCGAAGGAGCAGGGATAAATCCCTGGCAGGGAGAGATGGATGGACAAGTCTCCTAACACCTGCTTCTGTCACTTAGCGGTTATTACGTATCTAGGCACGTAATTCTCTGATGGAAGGAAACCCTTTGTCACTGTCGTGGCTGCTGATTTTTTCATGGAATACTGGACGATGTCCTCAATACTGGACGATGTCCTCAATACTAGACGATGTCCTCTATACTGGACGATGTTTACAGGAAACTAGTCATCCTCTGGGAGACCACACCGTGTACAGGAAGACCAGTCACAGTGCACACACTGTGTACAGAAACAGTCATGTGCTAGGGGACCACATTATCTAAATAGAGTGCACTGTATAGCCTAGTTTAGCAAACCATTGGTCTGCCCAGAATTCTGGCGTTAACATAACTTAGAGAAGTAGAGCAACAGGTCTAATGGCCCATTCTAGGCAGGCCTAAATTTGTGACATCAGCTTGACAATTTACTAACAAGATGCGTGAGTAAACACTTACCAGGAGCTGCCACAGCCTCTCCGTTTGCAACTGTCTGCTTGATCTTGTTTCGTCTTTCTGTGTTGCAAAATTTCATATTGTGTTCAGATGGTGATAAATGGGATTTATCCAGTATTTGGAAAAGATGAGTTGATAGTATTAGACGAATGTACCAGACACACAATTACCAAGGAGATGAAGAGGGTACAGGTTGAAGAGGAAGAGGCGTACCCTCTATAGACGAGGAAGACGAATAACAGAGGAACCAGAATCGCTGAAGAACGAAAGGTAACACTGGCTGGAGAATTACAAACGTTGAGCTCAGTCTGAGCACATCACCCAATCAGGGAGAGGCAGGGACCTACAAGCCATAAGCAAATCTGAGAAAAATCCAGAATCCTTCTCATATGCAACGTGCAGGGTAAATGTATTTAGTATTGAGTCTTTGATTACAGAAGACGAAACATACAGTAATGACAGCAAGGAAATGAATGAAATACTTGTACTTAAGGCTCAGTACGACTCAGTGTTATATGACTCACTAATGGACCTTAATATTGACGACCCAAGTGAGTACTTCATGAACATAAGAAAGGAACACTGCAGCAGGCCTACTGGCCCGTGCGAGGCAGGTTCAAGTCTCCTACCGTCTTAAGTCAATATCCCAAGCTAGTCAGGTCATGTCACATTCACTTAAGGAAGGAGCACGGCATCCGACCCAGTAGCACAAGCTAGTCAAGTCTAACTCACACCCACCTGCACCCACTCATGTATTTATCTAACCTATTTTTAAAACTACACAATGTTTTAGCCTCCATAACTGTACGTGGGAGTTTGTTCCACTCCTCCACAACTCTATTACCAAACCAGAACTTTCCTATATCCTTCCTGAATCTGAATTTTTCCAAATTAAAGCCATTACTGCGAGTCCTGTCTAGGTTAGATATTTTTAGCATGCTATTTACATCCCCTTTATTTATTCCTGTTTTCCATTTATACACCTCAATCATATCCCCCCTAATTCTACGCCTTTCGAGAGAGTGCAGATTCAGGGCCCTTAGTCTATCCTCATAGGGAAGGTTTCTGATACATGGGATCAACTTTGTCATCCTCCTTTGTACATTTTCCAGAGAATTTATATCCATTCTGTAATGAAAATGAATGGAAACATAAACACACATACAGTATAATGTGATCCTTTATTGACAACGTTTCGCCCACGCAGTGGGCTTTATCAGATCTGTTTGTGACTTGATAAAGCCCACTGTGTGGGCGAAACGTTGTCAATAAAGGATCACATTATACTGCATATGTGTTTATATTTCCATCCATTCTATAATACGGTGACCAAAACTGTGCAGCATAGTCTAGATGAGGCTTAACCAAAGATATAATGAGTTGAAGAACAACCTGAGGACTTCTATTATTTATGCTACTGATATGAAGCCAAGGATTCTGTTCGCTTTATTGCGAACACTTATGCACTGTTGTCTTGGTTTCAGATTTCTGCTAACCAGAACTCCCAAATCCTTTTCGCAATCAGTAATATTAAGATCTACATTATTTAGTTTATATGTGGCATGTATATTTTCCTGTCCAATGATTAGAACTTTGCATTTGTCTATATTAAACTGCATCTGCCACTTCTCCAACCATTGCATCAGTCTATTCAAATCATCCTGGAGAGAGTGTACAGAGATCCTTTACTGCACGTATAAGTTCTGTCAAGCACCTTAACTACTGGGAACGCTTGGAAGCACTTGACTTGTACTCGTTGGAACGCAGGAGGGAGAGATATATCATAATCTACACTTGGAAAATCTTGGAAGGAATGGTCCCAAATCTGCACACAGAAATCACTCCCTACGAAAGTAAAAGACTGGGCAGGCGATGCAAAATGCCGCCAATAAAAAGTAGGGGCGCCATTGGTACACTAAGAGAAAACACCATAAGTATCCGGGGCCCAAAACTGTTCAACAGCCTCCCATCAAGCATTAGGGGAATTGCCAATAAACCCCTGGCTGCCTTCAAGAGAGAGCTGGACAGATACCTAAAGTCAGTGCCGGATCAGCCGGGCTGTGGCTCGTACGTCGGACTGCGTGCGGCCAGCAGTAACAGCCTAGTTGATCAGGCCCTGATCCATCGGGAGGCCTGGTCGTGGACCGGGCCGCGGGGGCGTTGATCCCCGGAATAACCTCCAGGTAACCTCCAGGTAAGGTATGGAAAAGTTCGCACATGTCCCTATCACTGTCCATGAGCTGACTCGAGTAACTTTTGAGTGGGCCTATCTTGTACTTCTGTATACCTGAAAGAATTCTTTTGGGTTAGTCTTTGATTCTCTTACAAATTTAACCTAATAATCTCTTTTTGTTTTTCTTATTCCTTTTTTTTATTTCTCTAACTGAATATATTGATTTCTTAACTGCCCCTCTCCTCTTTTGATTTGCCTATATATGCCTCTCTTTTGACCAATGAGATGTTTTAATCTATTGTTCATCAATTTAGGATCATTATTGTTTGATCTGATTTCCCTATTTGGAACATAAGTTGTCTGAGCAGCTAGAACTATGCCCTGGAAAACATCATATTGGCAACCATCACCACCTACCTGACCCACAGTCAGGTCATTCCAGTTCAGCCCACCCAGGCATTTTTTCAGTCTTATAAAATCAGCCAAGCGGAAGTCAGGTACAGAGACTTGATTGTCATTATTAGGGTAATTCCATGACATATTAAAATCGAGTGATTTGTGATCACTTTCCCCAAGCTCATCATTAACTTTAAGATTATTAATTAGCGATTCTCTGCTGGCAAAAACCAAGTCAAGCAGATTATTTCCTCTAGTTTGTTCTATCACAAACTGCTTGAATGAGACTTAAAATGCTGAAGATATCTCTCTAATCTCTCATATAACTCTAACCCCCACCTGACTTCGAAGATGCCATGTTACATGACCATTCACTCTGCCTCAGGTCCAGACTCATGGAACTCGATATTCATCAAGAACTGCAAGAAAAATGTGCTTTAAATATTTTATGGAGAAGCCTAGATATTGGAGTCATCCCACAATCATTACAAACCACTGATATTTCTCCACTCCACAAAGGTGGCAGTAAATGAATTGTGAAAAACTATATACCAATTAAGTATCACATGAAAATATCAGATAAAATTCTAAGAAGCATTGCCAGTCACATGGAATCCCAGAGTTTCACAATCCAGGTCAACAGAACAGGTCACTCCTGCCTCTGACAATTGCTGGACCATTACAACATTGTCTTAGATGCTCTTGAAAACAGGCGAAATGTAGCTGTAGCATAAACTAACTTTGCGAAAGCCTTTGATAAATGCGATTATGTGATAATGGTGCACAAAATGTGTGCAAAAGGAACGATCGGAAAAGTGGGAGGGATGGGAAATGATAGAGGATGAGACTGGATACTTGTTTATTGGTTGAGGATGAGGGAGGTTGGATGGAGAGGTGGTGGAAGCTGGATGGGAAGGCTGGATGGTGAGATGGGGAGGTTGAGTGTGGGAGGTCGTGGTGTGTGGCGGGGCGGAAGTGATTCATCACGATACTCGATCCCTCGCAAGGTGCTTACCAACCCCTCCCCCCCACCCCACACACACATGACTCTACCCCTGCAACCACAATTAGGTGAGCACACACACATACACACACACGCACACACACACACACACACACACACACACACACACACACACACACACACACACACACACACACACACACGTCAGGCCCATACTGGAGTATGCAGCACCAGTTTGGAATCCACACCTAGTCAAGCACGTCAAGAAATTAGAGAAAGTGCAAAGGTTTGCAACAAGACTAGTCCCAGAGCTACGGGGATTGTCCTATGAAGAAAGGTTGAGGGAAATCGGCCTGACGACACTGGAGGCCAGGAGGGTCAGGGGAGACATGATAACGACATATAAAATACTGCGCGGAATAGACGAGGTGGACAAAGACGGGATGTTCCAGAGATGGGACACAGACACAAGAGGTCACAATTGGAAGTTGAAGACTCAGAAGTCATAGAGTAGTCAGGCCATGGAATAGCCTAGAAAGTGATGTGGTGGAGGCAGGAACCATACATAGTTTTAAGGCGAGGTATGATAGAGCTCATGGGGCAGGGAGAGAGAGGACCTAGTAGCAATCAGCGAAGAGGCGGGGCCAGGAGCTGTGACTCGACCCCTGCAACCACAAATAGGTGAGTACAAATAGGTGAGTATACACACACACACACACACACACACACACACACACACACAACAGGCCTAGTGTCTAATCGACATGTGCCTAGGACAAAATGGTAACTAACTAACACACACACAGTCATAGAGTCGTCAGGAAATGGAATAGCCTAGCAAGTGAAGTAGTGGAGGCAGGAACCATACATAGTTTTAAGAAGAGGTATGATAAAGCTCAGGAAGCAGAGAGGACCTAGTAGCAATCAGTGAAGAGGCGGGGCCAGGAGCTGAGTCTCGACCCCTGCAACCACAATTAGGTGAGTACAATTAGGTGAGTACACACACACACATACACATACACATATACCGTAGGCTTCTGTTTGTAAACCTGCTTTTAGGGGGTTAACGACCCCGCGGCCTGGTACCAGACCAGGCCTTTCATTAGATCAAGGCTTGATCAACCAGACTGTTTCCGTTGGACAACCGCAGTCCAGCGTACGAGCACCACCCCGCTGGTCAGGGATTGACTTAAGGAATCTATCCATTTCCCTCTTGAAGAATCAGGGATCTATTGGTAATCCCCATTGTGCATGGTATAAAGCTACTGAATAGTCTTGGGCCCCTTACACTTACTGTGTCGTGAATTTTGATCAATGTGAGAGAGGCATTAAAAGTAAAAATATATGAAGATAAAACTGGAAAAAATAAGGGTGTTAGATATTATCTGAAGACGATTGGAATTTCTAACTTCTGTAAGGTATAGATGTTTTAACAATTGGATACATCAACAGTGCGCTGCTATTCTGTTCTATATCATAATTATACAAGTGAAACATAAACTAGCTATGTTTGCCTGTCATAGTCCATCATGCAGGATGGTGCTGATACAGTGTTGAGATGTGTCAGTCTGAGCTGTGACACTGACCGCAGCTGCAGTTACTATCACTTGGTAATTGAGTGAAAAATGAATGTCTTCATGTCAGTGAGCGAGCGAGAGAGATGTCAGTGAGAAAAAGAGAGAGAGAGACATGTCAGAGAGCCGGAGAGAGAGAGAGAGAGAGAGAGAGAGAGAGAGAGAGAGAGAGAGAGAGAGAGAGAGAGAGAGAGAGAGAGAGAGAGAGAGAGAGAGAGAGAGAGAGAGAGACATATCAGTGATGTCGGAAGTTTGAGGACGTAATTCAGTTGACCCCTCACTGGGAAGCGCTACACCCGGATGGGTCATGTAACGCATAGGGGCCGTTGGTCAGATTCAAAGAAGGGGAAGATAGAACAATTTCCTGGGATCAAGAGCCCCTCACCGGCATCAACAACCAGCCCTAGATGAGAGGCGCATCAGAAGTTATATTGAGAGAGGATCGAGCCTTCAATAGTTACTGTATGTAAATAATTTTGTGTGTGTGTGTGTGTAATATATATATATATATATATATATATATATATATATATATATATATATATATATATATATATATATATATATATATGAGTTGTGCCAGGGACCTATCCAAGTCGGGTCGGCGCGCGTCAGGTGTTTAAACCGTTGTGGGATCTGATAGTGAGGTGCCTTGGATGCTTTACTTTCATAGTTCCTTGATAATGTGAGTAGTCACGAAAGCGCTTGGAATTTCTCTATTCTTTCAGAGTGGTTGTTTTGCATATATATATATATATATATATATATATATATATATATATATATATATATATATATATATATATGCAAATGTCGCAGACAGGGGATCTTAACATGGCAAGACAAGCCACAGGGGGTGGAAATCTTTAGCTAAAGTACTTTCACACTTCTCGGTGCGTCATCAGGAGCTGTGCAATGTAGCAAAGGCAACAACAGGAGAAGTAGGGTAAGTTTTCAGAGTGGTAGTGTGGAGCCAGCCAGCCAGCCAGCCAGCCAGCCAGAAAGCCAGCCAGCCAGAAAGCCAGCCAGCCAGAAAGCCAGCCAGCCAGTCTCTGAGAGGGACAATCGGGATGCCAACCACACACCGCCCCCCTCACCCCAAGTGGGGGGTGGGGGGTAGGCCTCACAGTTTGCAGATAGCATGGGGAAATACTAGAAGATAGTTAACAGCCAGAACCAAGCTTCTAACCGCCGGGAACAGGTCATGTGACGCAAAAAGTTACAATATTGGATCATTACGTATCTTCATTTACAACTTTCTAACTAATGAAACAGAGGGGAAAAGTCCCTCATTTGTCAAGCGGTGTCATCGAACCTTCCAGAACAATCAGGAAATACTCGCACTGTCAGTTATTAATTAATTAATTTGAACATGATACAGAGAAGTACAAAGGAATACAGATATTAAAGTGCAACATGCCACCCTTGTACGCAGGGCATTATGGGCAGACTTAAAATTAACTTAATATTAACTAAGCAATGATATATTCAGTGGTAAAAACATTATTGTAAACAGTTAACAATTAAGCACAAATGAGTATTACAAAGACAGGTCGTATGGTCATTTACTGTGTTGCTGAACATTCACTAGAATGGAGTATTCTGTTAGGTAATGTAATGAAAAAAATAAAGGTTGATTGGGTCACAGGTTAGACATTTATGAGATACAATAATGAGAAACATTTATGAGATACAATTTATGTGATACAATTATTCAGTATTTATTTAGTTGTGGGTGAGTAAGTGATTTTTGAGAAGAGACTTGAATTTATAAACAGACAGTGTTTCTTTTATATTCACAGGTAATGAATTCCAG
Source organism: Cherax quadricarinatus (assembly GCF_038502225.1). Lineage (NCBI taxonomy): Eukaryota > Metazoa > Arthropoda > Malacostraca > Decapoda > Parastacidae > Cherax > Cherax quadricarinatus. Next base: position 22,672,095 of record NC_091299.1, read on the forward strand.
ATTTTAGAGCCTTTTATGTGCATTGAGTTTTTGCATAGTGTGAGATGGACACGAGGAACATCAAAGAGTGATCTGTGCCTTGTGTTATGGTCATGTGTTCTGTTGAGGTTGGTAAGGAGACGTTTGAGGGGAGGGTTTGTATCAGAGTTAAGTGTTCTATGTATGTAATAGGTGCAGTAATAAGTATGGATGTTTTGTATGGTGAGTAGGTTTAGAGTTTTGAATATTGGTGGAGTGTGCTGCCTGTAGTGGGAATTTGTTATCATTCTAACTGCAGCCTTTTGTTGGGTAATTAATGGTCTGAGATGGTTTATTGTTAAGCCCCATGCACAAATTCCATAGGTGAGATAGGGGTAAATAAGTGAGTGATATAGGGCCAGGAGGGTTGACTGTGGAACATAGTACCGTATCTTCGATAGTATGCCTACGGTCTTGGAAATTTTTTTGGAAATTTGTTGTATATGTGTTTGAAATTTGAGTCTATTATCCAGGAGGATTCCTAGGAATTTTCCCTCTGTGAGTTTTGTGATAGGTGATCCGTTTATCATTATGTTAAGAGGGACATCTGTAGCTCTGTTACCAAACTGAATGAAGTAGGTTTTGTCAATGTTTAGTGTAAGTTTGTTAGTACTCATCCAGGTAGATATTTTCTGTAATTCGGTATTTACAGTATTGGCTAGCGTGACTGGGCTCGGGTGAGAGAAGACGTATGTAGTGTCATCTGCAAAGAGTGTGGGTTTTAGTAGTTGCGATGCATTTGGTAGGTCATTTATGTATATGAGAAAGAGAAGAGGGCCTAGGACACTTCCCTGTGGGACTTGTGTGATTTTTTTTTCCTATTCAGGCTTTTTTATAATAACTTGGCTATTCTTAATTTTAATGCCATTCCTATAAATATTATCCACTAATATTATTATCATCATACCTAGGCTATTCTTAATTTTAATGTCAATCCTATCATTATTATCAACTATCATCCACTAATATCATTATTATCATCATTATATTACCAAAAACCTGATTCAAAGCCACTCCTATCATTAACATCCACAAATATCATAATTATCATCATCATAACTAGGTTATTCTTAATTTTAATGCCATTTCTATCATTATCAACTATCATCAGCTAATATCATTATCATAATTATATTACCAACAACCTGATTCATTAAACCACTAAACTAGTTGCAATCACCATGTTGCAACCACCTAAACGGGTTAGGACCTCAATTGTTATACCAACGGTAGACCTTACGATAACAGACTTAACGACGGACGTACCATGATGTTCAGTTTGTAGACTCTGATCTAACATAACACAAACATCACAAAACCCCCAGACATAGGGAGCAGTCCTGAGCTTTTGTATAACATTGTTTAAGTCTGTGCACTATTGACTCCACTAATTAACTATCGCGTTTGTACTGCCCATAATGTTTCAGGAGGGAGGACTCTAATTATATTTCTTTCCATGATGGAACACTTGGGTACAATTATCCAGGTGGCAGCCCACCCCAGTGGGTGATTACAAGAACTGACATGGTTAAAGATCGCATTCGACATCTGGCCTGTCCTGATTGAGTACTGGTGTTGGGATAATCTGGCTTCCAGAGGTTTACCTGTCTGACCAATGTATAAGACTGGGCAAAGGATGCATGGGATCCTGTAGACACCACCGACATTATTAGGTGGTGTGTTTTTAATAATTTTCTGTTTCACTGTCCCAGTGTTTCTGAAAATCAGATTCATGAGTTTTTTTATTACCTCCTAAAGGCAGACCAAATTGTCATTGTATGGCAAGACCATTACATTTTTCCTTAGGATCAGTCTTGTAGAAAGTCTTCCTAGCTGACAGTAGGGCCTTCTCAACAAAATCCCTGGGATATCTCAGTTTTGATTTCATCGTCTAAGTACTCAGTACTGCATGACACACTGGTGGTCTTCCTCTGGATAGTAAATTTGAAACTAATGTCACAACTCCCGATGACGCACTGAGAAGCGTGAAAGTACTTGATCTAAAGATTTCCACCCCCTGTGTCTTGTCTTGCATATATATATATATATATATATATATATATATATATATATATATATATATATATATATATATATATATAATGTCGTGCCGAATATGTTTAAAGATATATTATTTTCATTTACGTTAATGTAACAATTAATAATTTTGTACCGAAAGAACATTAGAAAACTTACCTAATCTTATTATGACAAGTGAAATTTAATTTAGCCTAATCCAACTAAATATATTTTAGATAAGTTTACAATAATTTAATAAACACAATGAAATATATTTTATTCATTAGGTTCAAAATTATTTTTTGCGAAATTGTTGCATACACAAATTTTTGCTTACCTTATTTGGCAAGAAGAGCATTGCTATTTAAGCCAAAATCGCAAGTGTTGCCTATTCAGCGCACACACACACACACACACACACACACACACACACACACACACACACACACACACACACACACATTATATATATATATATATATATATATATATATATATATATATATATATATATATATATATATATATATATATATATATATATATATAATCTTTCAACACACCGGCCGTATCCCACCGAGGCAGGGTGGCCCAAAAAGAAAAATGAAAGTTTCTCTTCTAAATTTAGCAATTTATACAGGAGAAGGGGTTACTAGCCCCTTGCTCCCGGCATTTTAGTCATCTCTTACAACACGCATAACTTACGGAGGAAGAATTATGTTCCATTTCCCCATGGAGATAAGAGGAAATAAACAAGAACAAGAACTAGAAAGAAAATAGAAGAATACCCAGAGGGGTGTGTATATATATGCTTGTACATGTATGTGTAGTGTGACCTAAGTGTAAGTAGAAGTAGCAAGACGTACCTGAAACCTTGCATGTTTATGAGACAGACAAAAGACACCAGCAATCCTACCATCATGTAAAACAATTACAGGCTTTCGTTGTACACTCACTTGGCAGGACGGTAGTACCTCCCTGGGCGGTTGCTGTTTACCAACCTACTACCTAGGATATATATATATATATATATATATATATATATATATATATATATATATATATATATATATATATATATATATATATATATATATATATAATGTCGTGCCGAATAGGCAGAACTTGCGATCTTGGCTTAAATAGCAACGCTCATCTTGCCATATAGGACAAGCGAAAATTTGTGTATGCAATAATTTCGCCAAAATCATTCTGAACCTAATGAAAAAAATATATTTCACTGTGTTTGTTTAGTATTAAATTACTGTAAACAAATCTAAAATATATTTAGTTGGGTTAGGCTAAAATAAATTGTTCTTGTTATAATAAGGTTAGGTAAGTTTTCTAAGATTCTTTTGGTGCAAAATTAAATTTTTTTACATTAACATTAATGAAAAAAATATATCTTTAAACGTATAAGAGAAAATTTCAGAAAGGACTTAATTTTAAATGAGTTCTTGCTAATTGACCAGTTTTACATATTTGGCACGACATTATATATATATATATATATATATATATATATATATATATATATATATATATATATATATATATATATATATATATATATATATTAATGTGCTGAATAGTAGATATCTTTTTCGTAAAAGCAAAGACTAGATTAGAGAGACTGACAGAGAGAGAGAGAGAGAGAGACATCTTGTTGACTCAGGTAATAAATCCTTCACACAGTGGACTTCTCTTCTTTCATCTCACGGCCTCAGTAAATCACTGGTTTGTGTGAACCAAGGGTTTACACACGTGTGTGTGTGTGTGTGTGTGTGGCAATACCCAGTACTGTGTACTGACGTTACGGTGATATGTTCACTCGTAGGATGATTAGCTGTGCCCAGTACTGTGTTCACTCACAGTAATGTTGCTTGTTCACATGCACTGAGTTTTGAATCTCCTCTTAGTCCGTCAGACATCAAATCGACCACCCCATCCTTTGATGTGACCTTTTCTGTACTGTATAGAAGGATGATACCCCCTTCAGTAACAGGAAGACACTGATGGGTATTAAACTGAGCCTGGGTACCAGACTACAGTGTGTGCTCAAGCTGTCAAAGTACTACTAGCAGCTAGTTAGTGGTTATGTATCACACTCATGATGGCTTGTCATATACCGCAGCATCCGTGCAGCAACCTGTAAGCCAGAGGCGTTTGCAGCAGCAGTTAGTGGGCGCCCCGACCACCAGCAGGTGAGCGGGCCGTGGGCGTCCCAATTAAGAAGTGGGTGGGCGTCAGGCCAGCAGCAGCAGGTGAGCGGACGATGGGCGTCCCAATTAGCAGGTGGTGGGCGTGAGGACGGCCAGAGGCAGACATCACGGAGGGGAAGACGGTAACAGATCCGTGGGATTGTGTGTTGCAGGTTCCAGGAGGAAGATGGAATATCAGGTGACATCTGTGAACCACACGTTGATACAAGGTCTCTCTCTCTCTCTCTCTCTCTGTATATATATATATATATATATATATCTATATATATATATATATATATATATATATATATATATATATATATTCGCCTTATAATCGGTGATATACACGTAACAACATGTACCGTATATGCCACCTTGATATCAACCCTGTATCTCTTAAATCTTCTGTACCATATTATGTAATAAAATATATATATATATATATATATATATATATATATATATATATATATATATATATATATATATAAATCTATCTGGCAGGGAAGAGAGATTCCTCAAAATCTATGTTCAAGAATGGTGCCAATTTCGATAATGATTCGACCAGAAAAAGCCTGTAGGAACCTGCAAGAAGTCTTGGACAACCTACCTACCTACATGGAGTCTACCTGGAGGGAGTTTCGGGGATCAATAACCTGCTGGAGGGGTCTCGAATGTAACCACTAAGAGGTCAACATCACATATAAAGTAATAAAACTGGAATTAAGACACATGTGCAACATCTAGGTATCTTTATTGTAGATGTTTCGCCATCCAGTGGCTTTATCAATACAAATTCCAGGAATTTGGAATTTGTATTAATAAAACCACTGGATGGCGAAACGTCTACAATAAAGATACCCAGATGTTGCACATGTGTCTTAATTTCATCTTGTCGGTATTGTATACCATTCTTGTACAATAAAACTGGGTTTCGGAGAAGGGGGGGGGAAGAGGGTTTAAAGATAATGTACGATATAGGTGGGAAGGAGCTTAGAAAGTCACGCAAAGAAATGGATGCGAGACCATCAGTCCCTCACAGAACATCAGCAGCGTTGAACGCAAGATCTACCAGTAAGAAAGTGTGCGTGCAACAACTGAGTATCTATTGTGGCAACGTTTCGCCTGTTCAGCAGGCTATTTCAGTCACCTACTGAGCAGGCGAAATGTTTCGACAGAGATACCCAAGTGATGAACTCCTCTTACTCATCAATATGTTGGAGTACCATTTATATAATAAAATAAAGTCGTTAAAAAAAGGTGTGCATCATAGGTGTAAGATCAGTCCTCGAGTATGCTGCGCCAGTGTGAAGCCCTTAATTAGTACACCACACAAAAGACGTTTCGGAAAGTTGAGAGGTTGTCCAGCACAGATACCAGAGCGATGGGACGAGAACCACGGCCTAACCTTGAACTACAACTACAAACCAAGAGAAATGCAGAAGGATACAAGTGATAAGGCGTGTGATGCTACGATATTTTGAGAGGATAACCAGACAGAAACTGATACAGCTAAATAAAACAAGGGAGGCAGGTGATGCGCACTTAGATGAGTCGTCCTTCTTTGAACGGGTACACTTCCCTTCACGAACCCTGGAGCCGCAATGACGTCCATCCACACACCATCAAGCCGGATACACCTCAATCAACTATGAAAATTAACAAGTACATACATGATGTATGTGTCTGTGCTGGAGGGAGTGCTGAGGGTGTGGCCAGAATTAGCGAGTGTTGACATATCTCGGTGTTGGGCTGGAGGCTTCGACCGTGATTCATCCAAATATTATTGTGATTACTAACTCTAATTCGCCAGAGTGTTTGCGAGAGACTGAGCCAGGCCATTAACACACATTCACTCCCCCTGGCTTGTGTACTCGCCTAGTCTGAGTATCCAACTTGTTGTTGTATTCATTTATTTTCGTGTACTCGCCTAGTTGTCATTATCAACTAAATGGGTAATGTTTTCGTGAGCATTATTATTATTATTATTATTATTATTATTATTATTATTATTATTATTAGTAGTAGTAGTAGTAGTAGTAGTAGTAGTAGTAGTAGTAGTAAGAGTAGATCTCTGGAACGATTTCCTTGCAGGTTTTTCTACATCCCCGATGCCCCTGCTTACCTAGCAGTAAAACTAGGTACCTGTATGATAGGTTCCTGTTGATGGTCGTAGCCAAGGAAAATTCGCTAGAAAAATACAGCCCTGCTGGAACTCACCCTTGTTTTGTGTGCACAGCCTCTGTGTTCCAGCATCCAGGGCACAGCCTCTGTGCTCCAGCATCCAGGGCACAGCCTCTGTGTTCCAGCATCCAGAGCACAGCCTCTGTGCTCCAGCATCCAGGTCATAGCCTCTGTGCTCCAGCATCCAGGGCACAGCCTCTGTGCTCCAGCATCCAGGGCACAGCCTCTATGCTCCAGCATCCAGGGCACAACCTCTGTGCTTCAGCATCCAGGGCACAGCCTCTGTGCTCCAGCATCCAGGGCACAGCCTCTGTGTTCCAGCATCCAGGGCACAGCCTCTGTGCTTCAGCATCCAGGGCACAGCCTCTATGCTCCAGCATCCAGGGCACAGCCTCTGTGCTCCAGCATCCAGGGCACAGCCTCTGTGCTCCAGCATCCAGGGCACAGCCTTGATGCTCCAGCATCCAGGGCACAGCCTCTATGCTCCAGCATCCAGGGCACATCCTCTGTGCTCCAGCATCCAGGGCACAGCCTTGATGCTTCAGCATCCAGGTCACAGACTCTGTGCACCAGCATCCAGGGTACAGCCTCTGTGCTCCAGCATCCAGGGCACAGCCTCTGTGCTCCAGCATCCAGGGCACAGCCTCTGTGCTTCAGCATCCAGGTCACAGCCTTTGTGCTCCAGCATCCAGGTCACAGCCTCTGTGCTCCAGCATCCAGGTCACAGCCTCTGTGCTCCAGCATCCAGGGCACAGCCTCTGTGCTCCAGCATCCAGGGCACAACCTCTGTGCCTCAGCATCCAGGGCACAGCCTCTGTGCTCCAGCATCCAGGGCACAGCCTCTGTGTTCCAGCATCCAGGGCACAGCCTCTGTGCCCCATCGTCTAGGTCACAACCTTGTGGGCTGAGCTGTCTGAAGAGAATTATCAGAGGGCTGGGCAACACGAGGCTTTTGTCACACAGGCCACTCTGGCTCTGCAGACTCGTAAAGTCACATTGTGTATCTTATTTCGGTGATGCTCTATACATTTTCTTCATTTCATAACCCTAATTGCCGTGACCACTACAGAATCACTTCTGGACCTGACTGCCTCAGCCAATGCTTCTCAGTACAAAACTGATTCGTTTCATTTTTTCCTCGATATTCCTTAAAACCTCATTTATACCTGGTGTAAATGTTACATTTGTTAGTCAAACCAGAGATCACCGCTGTGCTATCATGTCCCGCTACAATCTTGCATGAGGCTGTAGCTTCGAGTACAATACCTGAAGAATTGGTTTCTGACTTTTGGTATTTTCATGGCGCTTTCACTGTGTTGAAAAATAACCAGAGGCAAACTGATAAAACCTTGAACACTTAAGAAAGATATAATAGCCAGTGAAACGAAGATTCCAGACTCGGGAGATGTTACAGAGAGGTACCAAGTGATTTGAAAAATGTAGGTGGAACTTAAAATATCTAGCTTTATTAAACAGATGAGAGGTCATGTTCAAGGCTACGAGTGTATCTTGGGAGTGTCATATTCACTATGTATACACGTAAAAACTGGAAGAAGGCTTAGATTGTGACTAGATAAAAATTGATGTAGCGTGGGAGGAAGCAGGTCAGAGGTCCCAGCAAAGGTCAGTGAGCAACTTCTCCACTAGAGCAGAATTTCACGCCTTAAATAGTCTTCCCGTCTCCTCTTGCTACTCTTAATGGCATATGAAGGAGATCTAATGGATGGTTCTTAAGGGCGTAATAACTAGAAGAATTTGAGACCCTGTAACTTAGTGTTAAAACATACGAAACAGAGCCAAATGCTCTTAACACTAAGCAGGCTACAGTGTATGGGAAGGTCTCCGTACATCTGCTGCCTCTCTTCATCCAGGAGTACATAAGTACTTGGGTGTTAGTCAACCGTTTTGGGTCGTATACCACAAAACTGCGTGACTTTCTTGGGTTAAACATCCTTAAGGATATGTTGTTCAAGGTTAAGCCCCAGGTGGGTGCTCAAGACAGACTTGCCACTCACTGTGGAGCTGATCACATACAGCGTGTGGGAATCTCTAGACCCACACGATGTACGCTTGTTTACCCAGCTGTGATGGCCTGAGAACTGACGCTATATACACCCGCTCTTGGCTGCTGCCCCGTGTGTAAATCATTTACACAAGGGACTCGGGGATATTTACGTTGTCCTCGTGGACAGTGTAAACAGAGTCAGCAACATAGTACTGAGTTACGCATCCTACTGACTATTGCGGTGTGGTCGCCGCTGTACAACAAACACTACTGAACCACTGTACTGCTAGGCTTGGTTGAGGCTACAAACACTGTGATATCACCGCCACTCCACTGGTTCAACAACTGAGATAATTGACCTATCGGAGGCGTCATCAGGCGTTTGTAACAATATTTCTGATTTTGTGTAGCTTAGATTAAGCTTTATTAGGCTCCATTAAACTGTGTTCAGCTTTGACAGACTATTAGAACGGTGTTTGGGATATTTATCTGATGGTTCTTTTACATACCATAGCATGGATTTCTGCAAATAAAGTTATATTTTTCATAGAATGAAAATGTATATTCGTTGAGAGAGAGAGAGAGAGAGAGAGAGAGAGCTAAAAGCTCCCGCTTCACACACGGAGGGCCCGGGTTCGATTCCCGGTGGGTGGAAACATTTCGACACGTTTCCTTACACTGTTGTCCTGTTCACCTAGCAGCAAATAGGTACCTGGGTGTTAGTCGACTGGTGTGGGTCGCATCCTGGGGGACAAGATTAAGGACCCCAATGGAAATAAGTTAGACAGTCCTCGATGACGCACTGACTTTCTTGGGTTATCCTGGGTGGCTAACCCTCCGGGGTTAAAAGTCCGAACGAAATCTTATCTTATCTAGAGAGAGAGAGAGAGAGAGAGAGAGAGAGAGAGAGAGAGGAGGGAGGGGGGAGGGAGAGGGGATGGAGCATAGAGGAGTCGGTAGACATATAGGGACAGTAGAGAGAAAGAAGAAAGAGAGGGAGTCAGGCAGGAAGGGAGGGTAACCGTGGGTTAAGCTCCCTATGACTTCAGGACGTATATGGCGGGATTAATGAATGGTCGTGAGTGTGGGTCCTGTGGCCGCCCATGCTCTCTTGTGGGTCCTGTGACCTCCCATACTGTCCCTTGTGGGTCCTGTGGCCGTCCATGCTCTCTTGTGGGTCCTGTGACCTCCCATACTGTCTCTTGTGGGTCCCGTGACCTCCCATACTGTCTCTTGTGGGTCCCGTGACGTCCCATACTGTCTCTTGTGGGTCCTGTTACCTCCCATACTGTCTCTTGTGTGTCTTGTGATCGCCCATACTGTCTCTTATGGGTCCTCGTTTAGCTGCCTCCTACCTCTTTTGGGTCCTCCCAGTCTATACTCCGTCTCCGGTCTTCCCTGATCTTACTGATGCTACACATACAAACATTCGGATCACAATCTAGCAGCCACTTGTTTTACCTTGCCACATCGTGTAAGTGTCCTTGGACACTGATGTTCGTGTTCTGCTTTATAGTCTCAGTTGATCCATACAATCTCTCTCTCTCTCTCTCTCTCTCTCTCTCTCTCTCTCTCTCTCTCTCTCTCTCTCTCTCTCTCTCTCTCTCTCTCTCTCTCTCTCTCTCTCTCTCTCTCTCTCTCAGGAATCGACCCTAACCGGGAAGTCATTTACATATAAAGCAATTCTTTACAGTGACCGTTTTTTTTTTTTTTGCAATCGAGAAAATATCTCGAGACTTGAATAACACGAACTACAAAGGTTCTTTCTCTTGTTTTTCAATTGTAAATGTATTTTTTCAGTCGTATATACAAACAAAATGTCGTGTAGAGCTTGAGAGAGGTTTAATGAGCGTAGCAATGACCTGGTAGACGGCAGAGCAAGACCTCTTGCCTACACAGACCTCTTGCCTACACAATAACCTGGGAACTAGAAACCAGGTCTGTGTTTACGTCAGTATGACCCGTCTACCTGGAGGGTATTCCTGGGATCAGCGCCCCCGCGGCCCGGTCAACAACTAGGTCTCCCGTTAAGGTATGTGCAACAAGGCAGTAGTTACCTGGAGGTTATTCCGGGGATCAACGCCCCCGCGGCCCGGTCCATGACCAGGCCTCCCGATGGATCAGGGCCTGATCAACTAGGCTGTTACTGCTGGCCGCACGCAGTCCAACGTACGAGCCACAGCCCGGCTGATCCGGCACTGACTTTAGGTATCTGTCCAGCTCTCTCTTGAAGGCAGCCAGGGGTTTATTGGCAATTCCCCTAATGCTTGATGGGAGGCTGTTGAACAGTTTTGGGCCCCGGACACTTATGGTGTTTCCTCTTAGTGTACCAATGGCGCCCCTACTTTTTATTGGCGGCATTTTGCATCGCCTGCCCAGTCTTTTACTTTCGTAGGGAGTGATTTCTGTGTGCAGATTTGGGACCATTCCTTCCAAGATTTTCCAAGTGTAGATTATGATATATCTCTCCCTCCTGCGTTCCAACGAGTACAAGTCAAGTGCTTCCAAGCGTTCCTAGTAGTTAAGGTGCTTGACAGAACTTATACGTGCAGTAAAGGATCTCTGTACACTCTCTAGATCTGCGATTTCACCTGCTTTGAATGGAGATGTTAATGTACAGCAGTATTCCAGCCTAGAGAGAACAAGTGATTTGAAAAGGATCATCATGGGCTTGGCATCTCTCGTTTTGAAAGTTCTCATTATCCATCCTATCATTTTCTTTGCACGTGCGATCGTGGCACTGTTGTGATCCTTGAAAGTGAGATCCTCAGACATTACTACTCCCAGGTCCCTTACATTATTTTTCCGCTCTATTGTATGGCCGGAGTCAGTAGTATACTCTGTTCTAGTTATTATCTCCTCCAGTTTTCCATAACGGAGTAGTTGGAATTTGTCCTCATTGAACATCATATTGTTTACCGTTGCCCACTGGAAAACTTTGTTTATATCTTCTTGGAGGTTAACCGCGTCCTCAGCAGATGACAGCCTCATGCAGATCCTAGTATCATCTGCAAAGGATGATACGGTGCTGTGGTGTATATCTCTGTTTATGTCTGATATGAGGATAAGGAATAAGATGGGGGCGAGTACTGTGCCTTGTGGAACAGAGCTCTTCACTATGGCAGCCTCCGATTTAACTCTGTTGACCACTACTCTTTGTGTTCGATTTGTTAGGAAGTTGAAGATCCATCTCCCCACTTTCCCAGTTATTCCTTTAGCACGTATTTTATGGGCTATTACGCCATGATCGCATTTGTCAAATGCTTTTGCAAAGTCTGTGTATATTACATCTGCATTCTGATTTTCTTCCAGTGCATCCAAGGCCATGTCATAGTGATCCAGTAGTTGTGAGAGGCAGGAGCGACCTGCCCTGAACCCATGTTGCCCTGGATTGTGCAGATTTTGGGAATCCAGGTGATTTGCAATCCTGCTTCTTAGCACTCTTTCAAAGATTTTTATGATGTGGGACGTCAGAGCTATTGGTCTATAGTTCTTAGCAAATGCTTTGCTGCCACCTTTATGGAGTGGGGCTATATCCGTTGTTTTAAGTGACTGTGGAATTTCACCCATGTCCAAGCTCCTCCTCCATAGTGTACTTAGGGCACACGAGAGGGGTTTCTTGCAGTTCTTAATGAAAACAGAGTTCCACGAGTCTTGGCCCGGGGCTGAGTGCATAGGCATGTTGTCAATGGCTTTTTCGAAATCTATCGGAGTTAGGGTAATGTCGGAAATCTGGCATACATTTATGGAGTTTTGAGGCTCATTCATGAAGAAATCATTTGGGTCGTCGATCCTCAGACCGATTAGTGGTTCACTAAACACAGAGTCGTACTGGGATTTCAATATTTCACTCATTTCCTTGTTGTCGTCTGTGTAAGTCCCATCCTGTCTGAGTAAGGGCCCGATACTAGATGTGGTATTTGCCTTGTTTTTGGCATATGAAAAGAAATATTTTGAATTTCTTTCAATTTCACTAATAGCTTTAAACTTGAAGACTTTCTTGTAACGACACTGATGTTTTTGTCTGAGGGAACACAACATCAGTGTGGTCGGGCTGGGAGCGAGGAGAGGATTATATCGGTAGTGAGTCACACTGATTGGCTTTCTGGGGGTTATTCTGGCTTATTATTCATCACAAGAGTCTTCAACTACTGTCTTCTTGCTGTTTTTTTTAATCTGAGAATCTCTCTCTCTCTCTCTCTCTCTCTCTCTCTCTCTCTCTCTCTCTCTCTCTCTCTCTCTCTCTCTCTCTCTCTCTCTCTCTCTCTCTCTCTCTCTCTCTCTCTCATTTAAGGGTAAATGTGCGTGGGAGATGTTTAAGATGTTGCCACCAGTGATGTTAAAGATGTATTCTGAAGTCATGGTTATTTAAGAGTCATGATATCAGTGTAGTGACATCACTGGTGGGATGTCAGTAGTGTGACGTCAGATTTTGTAGCGTAGGTTGCAGACTCTGGACCCCCCCCTCCCCCAACACCTACACATGAACTCTCCTGACCCACCAATCACAATCAGGCAAATTTCAACGTTGCCAGGCGACACTCAGACACCTCCTTGCCAGACGTGTTACATACGTTTTTGTATGTATACGGTTTTATTGGTTTACGTGACTTAAAACTTTAATTAACTGAATCTCAGAGGAACTTGGTCACTCTGAAGCCTCATATTGTGGCACTCTCCGTGGCGCACTCAGTGGCGCACTCAGTGGCACTTCAGTAATCTAAATAAGCAACTCGTTCGATTTGTTTTGATTTTCACTGTTATTGTCGAGTATAATTGGAGGTCAACCTCGTTAAGTGGGTTCCTGGGTGAGGTCAACCTCGTTAAGTGGGGTTCCTGGGTGAGGTCAACCTCGTTAAGTGGGTTCCTGGGTGAGGTCAACCTCGTTAAGTGGGGTTCCTGGGTGAGATCTACCTCGTTGAGTCCCTGGGAGAAGTCACCCTCGTTAAGTGTGTAACTGGGTGAGGTCACCCTCGTTAAGTGAGTCCCTGGGTGAGGTCACCCTCGTTGAGTCCCTGGGTGAGGTCACCCTCGTTAAGTGAGTCCCTGGGTGAGGTCACCCTCGTTAAGTGTGTCCCTGGGTGAGGTCACCCTCGTTAAGTGAGTCCCTGGGTGAGGTCACCCTCGTTAAGTGAGTCCCTGGGTGAGGTCACCCTCGTTAAGTGGGTTCCTAGGTGAGGTCAACCTCGTTAAGTGGGGTTCCTGGGTGAGGTCAACCTTGTTAAGTGGGTTCCTGGGTGAGGTCAACCTCGTTAAGTGGGTTCCTGAGGTGATGGTGGGGGTGTGTGGATAATTTTCACCCCCCTCCCTCCTTCCCTGCTCCCACGCCACTGCTGACCCTCCCACAACACTGCTGACCCTCCCACAACACTGCTGACCCTCCCACAACACTGCTGACCCTCCCACAACACTGCTGACCCAACCACACCACTGCTGAAACTCCCACACCACTGCTGAAACTCCCACACCACTGCTGACCCTCCCACACCACTGCTGACCCTACCACACCACTGCTGACCTTCCCACACCACTGCTGACCCTCCTACATCACTGCTGACCGTCCCACACCACTGCTGACCCACACCACTGCTGACCCTCCCACAACACTGCTGACCCTCCCACACCACTGCTGACCCTCCCACAACACTGCTGACCCTCCCACAACACTGCTGACCCTCCCACAACACTGCTGACCCACCCACACCACTGCTGAAACTCCCACACCACTGCTGACCCTCCCACACCACTGCTGACCCTACCACACCACTGCTGACCTTCCCACACCACTGCTGACCCTCCTACATCACTGCTGACCGTCCCACACCACTGCTGACCCACACCACTGCTGACCCTCCCACAACACTGCTGACCCTCCCACACCACTGCTGACCCTCCCACACCACTGCTGACTCTCCCACACAACTGCTGACCCTCCCACACCACTGCTGACTCTCACACAACACTGCTCACCCTCCCACACCACTGCTGACTCTCCCACAACACTGCTGACTCTCCCACAGCACTGCTGACTCTCCCACAACACTGCTGACTCTCCCACAACACTGCTGACTCTCCCACACCACTGTTGACCCTCCCACAACACTGCTGACCCTCCCACACCACTCCTGACCCTCCCACAACACTGCTGACTCTCCCACAACACTGCTGACCCTCCCACAACACTGTTGACTCTCGCACACCACTGCTGACTCTCCCACAACACTGCTGACTCTCCCACACCACTGCTGACTCTCCCACAACGCTGCTGACCCTCCCACAACACTGCTGACTCTCCCACAACACTGCTGAGTTTCCCACAACACTGCTGACTCTCCCACAACACTGCTGACTCTCCCACAACACTGCTGACCCACAAAACTGCTGACTCTCCCACAACACTGCTGGCTCTCCCACAATACTGCTGACTCTCCCACAACACTGCTGACTCCCCCAAAACACTGCTGACTCTCCCACAACACTGCTGACTCTCCCACAACACTGCTGACTCTCCCACAACACTGCTGGCTCCCACAACACTGCTGACACTCCAACAACACTGCTGACTCTCCCACAACACTTCTGACACTCCCACAACACTGCTGACTCTCTCACAACACTGCTGACTCTCCCACAACACTGCTGACTCTCCCAAAACACTGCTGACTCTCCCACAACGCTGCTGACTCTCCCACAACACTGCTGACCCTCCCACAACACTGCTGACTCTCCAACAACACTGCTGACTCTCCCACAACACTGCTGACCCTCTCACAACACTGCTGACTCTCCCACAACACTGCTGACTCTCCCACAACACTGCTGACTCTCCCACAACACTGCTGACCCTCCCAAAACACTACTGACTCTCCCACAACACAGCTGACTCTCCCACAACACTGCTGACTCTCCCACAACACTGCTGACTCTCCCACAGCACTGTAGACTCTCCCACAACACTGCTGACTCTCCCACAACACTGCTGACTCTCCCACAACACTGCTGACTCTCCCACAACACTGCTGACCCTCCCACAACACTGCTGACTCTTCCACAACACTGCTGACTCTCTCACAACAATGCTGTCCCTCCCTCAACACTGCTGACTCTCCCACAACACTGCTGACTCTCCCGCAACACTGCTGTCTCTCCCACAACACTGCTGACTCTCCCGCAACACTGCTGACTCTCCCACAACACTGCTGACTCTCCCACAACACTGCTGACTCTCCCACAACACTGCTGACTCTCCCACAACACTGCTGACTCTCCAACAACACTGCTGACTCTCCCACAACACTGCTGACCCTCTCACAACACTGCTGACTCTCCTACAACACTGCTGACTCTCCCACAACACTGCTGACCCTCCCAAAACACTACTGACTCTCCCACAACACTGCGGACTCTCCCACAACACTGCTGACTCTCCCACAACACTGCTGACTCTCCCACAGCACAGTAGACTCTCCCACAACACTGCTGACCCTCCCAAAACACTACTGACTCTCCCACAACACTGCTGACTCTCCCACAACACTGCTGACTCTCCCACAACACTGCTGACTCTCCCACAGCACTGTAGACTCTCCCACAACACTGCTGACTCTCCCACAACACTGCTGACTCTCCCACAACACTGCTGACTCTCCCACAACACTGCTGACCCTCCCACAACACTGCTGACTCTTCCACAACACTGCTGACTCTCTCACAACAATGCTGTCCCTCCCTCAACACTGCTGACTCTCCCACAACACTGCTGATTCTCCCGCAACACTGCTGACTCTCCCACAACACTGCTGACTCTCCCACAACATTGCTGACTCTCCCACAACACTGCTGACCCTCCCACAACACTGCTGACTCTTCCACAACACTGCTGACTTTCCCACAACACTGTTGACTCTCCCGGAACACTGCTGACTCTCCCGCAACAATGCTGACTCTCCCACAACACTGCTGACTCTCCCACAACACTGCTGACCCTCCCACAACACTGCTGACTCTCCCACAACACTTCTGACCCTCCCATAACACTGCTGATTGTCCCACAACACTGCTGACTCTCCCAAAACACTGCTGACTCTCCCACAACACTGCTGACTCTTTCACAACACTGGTGACTCTCCCACAACACTGCTGACCCTCCCACAACACTGCTGACTCTCCCACAACACTGGTGACTCTCCCACAACACTGCTGACCCTCCCACAACACTGCTGGCTCTCCCACAACACTGTTTACCTTCCCACAACACTGCTGACCCTCCCACAACGCTGCTGACTCTCCCACAACACTGCTACTCTCCCACAACACTGCTGACTCTCCCACAACACTGCTGACCCTCCCACAACACTGCTGACTCTCCCACAACACTGCTGACTCTCCCACAACACTGCTGATTCTCCCACAACCCTGCTGACTCTCCCACAACTCTGCTGACACTCCCACAACACTGCTGACCCTTCCCCAACACTGCTGACTCTCCCACAACACTGCCGACTCTCCCACAACAATGCTGACTCTCCCACAACACTCCTGACTCTCCCACAATACTGCTGACTCTCCCACAACACTGCTGACCCTCCCACAACACTGCTGACTCTCCCACAACACTGCTGACTCTTCCACAACACTGCTGACTCTCCCACAACACTGTTGACCCTCCCACAATACTGCTGACCGTCCCACAACACTGCTGACCCTCCCACAACACTGGTGACTCTCCCACAACACTGCCGAATCTCCCACAACATTGCTGACTCTCCCATATTTCTGCTGATCCTCCCACAACAGTGCTGACCATCCCACAACACTGCTGACCCTCCCACAACACTGCTGACTCTCCCACAACACTGCTGACTCTGCCACAACACTGCTGACTCTCGCACAACACTGCTGACTCTCCCACAACACTGCCGACTCTCCCACAACACTGCTGACTGTCCCATAGCACTGCTGACTCTCCCACAACACTGCTGACGCTCCCACAACACTGCTGACGCTCCCACAACACTTCTGACTCTCCCACAACACTGCTGACCCTCCCAGAACACTGCTGACTCTCCCACAACACTGCTGACTCTCCCACAACACTACTGACTCTCCAACAACACTGCTGACTCTCCCACACCACTGCTGACTCTCCCACAACACTGCTGACTCTCCCACAACACTGCTGACTCTCCCACAACACTGCTGACTCTCCCACAACACTGCTGACTCTCCCACAACACTGCTGTCTTTCCCACAACACTGCTGACCCTCCCTCAACACTGCTGATTCTCCCACAACACTGCTGACTCTCCCACAACACTGCTGACTCTCCCACAACACTGCTGACTCTCCCACAACAGTGCTGACTCTTCCACAACAATGCTGACTCTCTCACAACAATGCTGTCTTTCCCACAACACTGCTGACCCTCCCACAACACTGCTGACTCTCCCACAACACTGCTGACTCTCCCACAACACTGCTGACTCTCCCACAACACTGCTGACTCTTCCACAACACTGCTGACTCTCCCACAACACTGCTGACTCTCCCACAACACTGCTGACTCTCCCACAACACTGCTGGCCCTCTCACAACACTGCTGACTCTCCCACAAGACTGCTGACTCCCCCACAACACTGCTGACTCTCCCACAACACTGCTGACTCTCCCACAACACTGCTTACTCTTCCACACCACTGCTGACTCTCCCACGTCACTGCTGACTCTTCCACAACACTGCTGACTCTCCCACAACACTGCTGATTCTCCAACACCACTGCTGACTCTCCCACAACACTGCTGACTCTCCCACAACACTGCTGACTCTCCCCCAACACTGCTGACTCTCCCACAACACTGCTGACTCTTCCACAACACTGCTGACTCTCTCAGAACAATGCTGTCCCTCTCACAACACTGCTGACTCTTTGACAACACTGCTGACTCTCCCACAACACTGCTGACCCTCCCACAACGCTGCTGACTCTCCCACAACACTGCTGACTCTCCCACTACACTGCTGACTCCCCAAAACACTGCTGACTCTCCCACAACACTGCTGACTCTCCAACAACACTGCTGACCCTCGAACAACACTGCTCGCTCTCCCACAACACTTCTGGCTCCCACAACACTGCTGACTCTCCCACAACACTGCTGACTCTCCCACAACACTGCTGACTCTCCCACAACACTGCTGACTCTCTCACAACACTGCTGACTCACCCACAACACTGCTGACGCTCTTACAACACTGCTGACCCTCCCACAACACTGCTGACTCTCCCACAACACTGCTGACTCTCCCACCACACTGCTGACTTTCCCACAACACTGTTGACTCTCCCGGAACACTGTTGACTCTCCCGCAACACTGCTGACTCTCCAACAACACTGCTGACTCTCCCACAACACTGCTGACCCTCCCACAACACTGCTGACTCTCCCACAACACTTCTGACCCTCCCATAACACTGCTGATTGTCCCACAACATTGCTGACTCTCCCACAACACTGCTGACGCTCCTACAACACTGCTGACCCTCCCACAACACTGCTGACTCTCCCACAACACTGCTGACTCTCCCACAACACTGCTGACTTTCCCACAACACTGTTGACTCTCCCGGAACACTGCTGACTCTCCCGCAACACTGCTGACTCTCCCACAACACTGCTGACTCTCCCACAACACTGCTGACCCTCCCACAACACTGCTGACTCTCCCACAACACTTCTGACCCTCCCATAACACTGCTGATTGTCCCACAACATTGCTGACTCTCCCACAACACTGCTGTTTCTCCCACAACACTACTGACTCTCCCACAACCCTGCTGACTCTCCCACAACACTGCTGACTCTTTCACAACACTGGTGACTCTCCCACAACACTGCTGACCCTCCCACAACACTGCTGACTCTCCCACAACACTGGTGACTCTCCCACAACACTGCTGACCCTCTCACAACACTGCTGACCCTCCCACAACACTGCTGACCCTCCCACAACACTGCTGACCCTCCCACAACACTGCTGACTCTCCCACAACACTGCTGGCTCTCCCACAACACTGTTTACCTTCCCACAACACTGCTGACCCTCCCACAACACTGCTGACTCTCCCACAACACTGCTGACCCTCCCACAACACTGCTGACTCTCCCACAACACTCGTGACTCTCCCACAACACTGCTGACCCTCCCACATCACTGCTGACCCTCCCACAACACTGCTGACCCTCTCACAACACTGCTGACCCTTTCACAACACTGCTCACTCTCCCACAACACTGCTGGCTCTCCCACAACACTGTTTACTCTCCCACAACACTGCTGACCCTCCCACAACACTGCTGACCCTCCCACAACGCTGCTGACCCTCCCACAACGCTGCTGACTCTCCCACAACACTGCTACTCTCCCACAACACTGCTGACTCTCCCACAACACTGCTGACCCTCCCACAACACTGCTGACTCTCCCACACCACAGCTGACCCTCCCACACCACTGCTGACCTTCCCATACCACTGCTGACCCTCCCACACCACTGCTGACCCTCCCATACCACTGCTGACCCTCCCACAACCCTGCTGACCTTCCCATACCACTGCTGACTCTCCCACACCACTGCTGACCCTCCCACACCGCTGCTGACCCTCCCACGCCACTGCTGACCCTCCCACAACACTGCTGACCCTCCCACTACAGTGCTGACTCTCCCACAACACTGCTGACTCTCCCACACCACAGCTGACCCTCCCACACCACTGCTGACCTTCCCATACCACTGCTGACTCTCCCACACCACTGCTGGCCCTCCCACACCACTGCTGACCCTCCCACATCACTGCTGACCCTCCCACGCCACTGCTGACCCTCCCACAACACTGCTGACCCTCCCACAACAGTGCTGACTCTCCCACAACACTGCTCACTCTCCCACAACACTGCTGACTCTCTCACAACAGTGCTGACTCTCCCACAACACTGCTGACCCTCCCACACCACTGGTGACCCTCCCACACCACTGCTGACCCTCCCACAACACTGCTGACCTTTCCATACCACTGCTGACTCTCCCACACCACTGCTGACCCTCCCACACCACTGCTGACCCTCCCACGCCACTGCTGACCCTCCCACAACACTGCTGACCCTCCCACAGCAGTGCTGACTCTCCCACAACACTGCTGACTCTCCCACACCACAGCTGACCCTCCCACACCACTGCTGACCTTCCCATACCACTGCTGACTCTCCCACACCACTGCTGACCCTCCCACACTACTGCTGACCCTCCCAAACCACTGCTGACCCTCCCACGTTACTGCTGACCCTCCCACAACAGTGCTGACTCTCCCACAACACTGCTGACTCTCCCACAACACTGCTGACTCTCCCACAACAGTGCTGACTCTCCCACAACACTGCTGACTCTCCCACAACACTGCTGACTCTCCCACAACACTGCTGACTCTCCCACAACACTGCTGACTCTCCCACACCACTGCTGACGCTCCCACAACACTGCTGAAGTTCCCATACCACTGCTGACTCTCCCACACCACTGCTGACCCTCCCACACCACTGCTGACCCTCCCAGGCCACTGCTGACCCTCCCACAACACTGCTGACCCTCCCACAACAGTGCTGACTCTCCCACAACACTGCTGACTCTCCCACAACACTGCTGACCCTCCCACAACAGTGCTGACTCTCCCACAACACTGCTGACTCTCCCACAACACTGCTGACCCTCCCACAACACTGCTGAATCTCCCACAACACTGCTGACTCTCCCACAACACTGCTGACTCTCCCACAACACTGCTGACTCTCCCACAACACTGCTGACTCTCCCACAACACTGCTGACCCTCCCACATCAATGCTGACCCTCCCACAATACTGCTGACCCTCCCACAACACTGGTGACTCTCCCACAACACTGCTGACTCTCACACAACACTGCTGACTCTCCCACAACACTGCTGACTCTCCCACAACACTGCTGACTCTCCCACAACACTGCTGACTCTCCCACAACACTGCTGACTCTCCCACAACACTGCTGACTCTCCCACAACACTGGTGACTCTCCCACAACACTGCTGACTCTCCCACAACACTGCTGACTCTCCCACAACACTGCTGACTCTCCCACAACACTGCTGACTCTCCCACAACACTGCTGACCCTTCCAGAACAATGCTGACCCTCCCACAACACTGCTGACCCTCCCACAACACTGGTGACTCTCCCACAACACTGCTGACTCTCCCACAACACTGCTGACTCTCCCACAACACTGCTGACTCTCCCACAACACTGCTGACTCTCCCACAACACTGCTGACTCTCCCACAACACTGCTGACTCTCCCACAACACTGCTGACTCTCCCACAACACTGCTGACTCTCCCACAACACTGCTGACTCTCCCACAACACTGCTGACTCTCCCACAACACTGCTGACTCTCCCACAACACTGCTGACTCTTCCACAACACTGCTGACTCTCCCACAACACTGCTGACTCTCCCACAACACTGCTGACTCTCCCACAACACTGCTGACTCTCCCACAACACTGCTGACTCTCCCACAACACTGCTGACTCTCCCACAACACTGCTGACTCTCCCACAACACTGCTGACTCTCCCACAACACTGCTGACTCTCCCACAACACTGCTGACTCTCCCACAACACTGCTGACTCTCCCACAACACTGCTGACTCTCCCACAACACTGCTGACTCTCCCACAACACTGATGACTTTCCCACAACACTGCTGACTCTCCCACAACACTGCTGACTCTCCCACAACACTGATGACTCTCCCACAACACTGCTGACTCTCCCACAACACTGCTGACTCTCGCACAACACTGATGACTCTCCCACAACACTGGTGACTCTCCCACAACACTGCTGACTCTCCCACAACACTGCTGACTCTCCCAGAACACTGCTGACTCTCCCACAACATTCACAAACTTATGTTCAGTCTTCACAGAATACGCTAAACATTTACAAACATTTATCTCAGGCTGGAGCAGACTCGATCCTACGAACTTCGGGACAAAGTAGTCAGTACTATACTCAGCAGAGCAGACAAGACTCTGGTACCCAGCCAAGCTAGGCGTTTGTTCCAGAACCGCTGGTACCAGGCTGGTGATATGTAACTTTATGTTTATAATAATTACCTGTGTTACTGCCTGTGTTGGGAGCAGTTGTCACCTGATCTCTGCTCTTCACACATATTGATGTAACAGATATTTTAAAGATAATGTGGGTGTTGAGTAATATTGGTGTTGATGATGCATGAAGGAGAGGCACAATAAACTAGCCACTTCGACGACAGAATCTTGAAAAAAAAGACTGAGGCAGAAACTTTACATTGTCTTTCACATAGAGTTTTAAACATTCATCAGTGTAAATGTATGAATATCTGTTCTGTTTTACGTTCTAATGTTACTAAAGATGGGAGAGACCTGGGAGTGATAATATCAAAACTCACGTTCAATGAGCACAATGCTATTATCGCATCCCCAAGAAAAATGATTGGTTGGATAACCTAAATTTTCTGAACAAAAGATGCCAATGATGACACTTTTCAAGTCATT
This sequence comes from Cherax quadricarinatus, assembly GCF_038502225.1. Taxonomy (NCBI): domain Eukaryota; kingdom Metazoa; phylum Arthropoda; class Malacostraca; order Decapoda; family Parastacidae; genus Cherax; species Cherax quadricarinatus. Next base: position 22,695,154 of record NC_091299.1, read on the forward strand.
GCTTCTCTCTAGGCTGGAGTATTGTGTACTCGCTCCCGTCCCTCAAAACAAGCGAAATTGCTAAGCTGGAAAATACAGAGAACCTTCACATCTCGTATAAAATCAATCGCCTAAATTGCTGGGAGTACTTGAAGCCCCGAGAACTGTATTCCTTTATAAAGTAGGCGAGAAAGATGCATCATAACCTACACCTGGAAGATACTGGCGGGATTGATACCAAACCTGCACACCGAAATTGCTATTTATGAACACAAGAGGTTTACCAGACAGTTCATGATACCTCCAGTGAACAGCAGGGAAGAGCTGTGAGAACACTGAGAAAGAACTCAGTAAATATAAAGGGACCACAATTCTTCAGCGCCCTCCCATCATGTATAAGGGAGATGACATACCAACTCCTGGCTGTCTTCAAGAGTAAACTCCACAGATTCCTGAAAACACTGTTCAACAAGGTTGTGGTGCATACGTTGGACTATGAGCGGCGAGCACTAACAGCTTGATCGATCAAACGAGCAACCACAAGGCCTGGTCTAGGACCGAGCCGCTGAGGCGCTGACCTCATGAAGCGACTCCAGATGAAGTCCAGGTAACTAGTGTTTTCTGGGAGGTCGGGGGGAGAGAGTGTTTATAACTACCTTCACTGTGTACTGCTGAGCTGGTAAGAATTTTAACTGATCATAAGAACATAAAGGAGCAGCACTGCAGCAGGCCTACTGGTCCATGCTAGGCAGTTTCGACTCACACCCATTCATGTACTTGTGTAACCTACATCCTTTCTAAATCGAAACTTGTCCAACTTGAACCCACAGCTGCGAGTCCTGTCTTGTTTAGATATTTTTAGCACGTAATTTACGTAATTATCTTGTTTCAAGATAAAAAAAATAAAATTTGTTGATCACGGACCCTGAACCCCGGGTTCCACACTCAGACAGAACCTTGGAGTCCTAACTGAGGTTGAACACTGGAGCCCAAATCCCTGACCCTCTTATTTTTTCCTTTTTAAGCCCCACTCTGAGTTCCACTCTCGGACCCCCGCTCTCACATCATCATCGGGAAGCCTTTGCCGTGACAGCCTCTGGAATCCTCGACGAGAAAGTCTCTCGCCAATGTTGCATCTGGATTAACTAATAGTGTTTCACTGTAGTTATCTTCTTAAGATTACAGCTCTTGCTTGACGGCAACTCTAGGAGCACTGAAGGCAGCTATCCTCTTTGTATACCTGGAGTATACCTGGAGAGGGTTTCGGGGGTCAACGCCCCAACGGCCCGGTCTGTTACCAGGCCTCATGGTGGATCAGGACCTGATCAACCAGGCTGTTACTGGTGCCCGCACGCAACCCGACGTGCTAAAAATATCTAATCCCGGCTGGTCAGGTACTGACTTAAGGTGTCTGTCCAGTGCCTGCTTGAAGACAGCCAGGGGTCTATTGGTAATCCCTTTATGTGTGCTGGGAGGCAGTTGAACAGTCTTGGGCCCCTGACACTTATTGTGTTGTCTATTATCATGCTAGTGACACCCCTGCTTTTTATTGTGGGATGTTGCATCGTCTGCCGAGTCTTTTATTTTCATAAGGAGTGATTTTCGTGTGAAAGTTCGATATTAGTCCCTCTAGGATTTTCCAAGTGTATATAATCATGTATCTCTCCCGCCTGCGTTCTAGGGAGTACAGGTTGAGGAACTTCAAGCGTTCCCAGTAATTGAGGTGTTTTATCGCAGTTGTGTGTGCCGTGAAGGTTCTCTGTACATTTTCTAGGTCAGCAATTTCACCTGCCTTGAAAGGTGCTGTTAGTGTGCAGCAATATTCCAGCCTAGATAGAACAAGCGACCTGAAGAGTGTCATCATGGGCTTGGCATCCCTAGTTTTGAAGGCTCTCATTATCCATCCTGTCATTTTTTTTAGCAGATGCGACTGATACAATGTTATGGTCCTTGAAGGTGAAATCCTCTGACATGATCACTCCCAGGTCTTTTACATTAGTTTCTCGCTCTATTGTGTGGTTGGAATTTGTTTTATACTCCGATATAGTTTTAATTTTCTCGCATTTTCCATATCGGAGTAATTGAAATTTCTCATCACTGAACTTCATATTGTTTTCTGTGACCCATTTAAAGATTTGGTTAATGTCCGCCTGGAGTCTTGCAGTGTCTTCAATGGAAGACACTGTCATGCAAATTCGGGTGTCATCTGTAAAGGAAGAAACGGTGCTTTGGCTTATATACCTGTCTATGTCAGATATGAGGATGAGGAACAGGATGGGAGCGAGTACTGTGCCTTGTGGAACACATCTTTTCACCGTAGCTGCCTCAGACTTTACACTCTTTACTACTACTCCTTGTGTTCTATTTGTTAGGAAATCATAGATCCATCTACCAACGTTTCATGTTATTCTTTTATCACGCATTTTGTGTGCTATCACACCATGGTCACACTTATCAAAGGTTTTTGCAAAGTTTGCGTATACTACATCTGCGTTTTGTTTGTCTTCTAGAGCATCCAGGACCTTGTCATAGTGGTCCAGTAGTTGGGACAGGCAGGAGCGACCTGCTCTGAACCTATGCTGCCCTGGGTGTATAACTGATGGGTATCTAGATGAGTGGCGATCTTGCTTCTTAGAACCCTTTCAAAGATTTTTATAATATGGGACGTTAGCGCTATCGCTCTGTAGTTCTTTTCTATTGATTTACGGCCCCCTTTGTGGAGTGGGGCTATGTCTGTTGTTTTTAGCACCTGTGGGACGACCTCTGTGTCCATGCTCCCTCTCCATAGGATGTTAAAAACACATGATAGCGGCGGCTTGCAGTTCTTGATGAACACGGAGTCTGGGCCTCGGGTAGTGCATGGCCGTGTCATTTATTGCCTTTTCGAAGTTATTTGGCGTCTGGATAAAATCAGATAGGTTCGAGTCTACCAAATTCTGTCTCTCTCTCATAAAAAAATTCATTTAGGTCTTCGACTCTCAGTCTAGTTAGCGGCTCGCTAAAAACCGAGTCATACTGGGACTTGAGTAGCTCACTCATTTCCTTGCTGTCCTTTGTGTAGGACCCATCTCGTCTAAGTAGGGGCCCAATACTGGATGTTGTTCTCGACTTTGTTTAGCCATAAGAAAAGAAATATTTTGGGTTTCTTCCAGTTTCATTTATGGCTTTTAGTTCTTCCCGCATTTCTTGACTCCTGTAAGATTCCTTTAGTTTTAGTTCGATGTTTGCTATTTCTCTGACCAGTGTCTCCCTTCGTATTATAGATATATTGGCCCCTTTTAGCTGCTCTGTTATTCTTTACCTTCACCTGTATAGGGAGCACCTTTCTCTTTCTAGTTTACATCTTCTTTTTCTTCAAGAAATATGCCTTGAGCATACCTCGAGTGCCACAGAGTTAATTTGTTCTAGACATCGGTTTGGATCTGTGTTGCTTAGGATATCTTCCCAGTTTATATCATGTAGGGCTTGGTTTACTTGGTCCAACTTCATGTTTTTGGTACACCCTAGGTGCTTTCTTCTAGATTAATTGTCTAACTTAGTTAATATCTAACCCTGTCATTAAGTACGAGAAAACTTAGTATTCAAACTAGATAAAAAACCTGGAAAAAACGACTTGGTGCTTAGTTCCCCTGAAGTGAAATATGAAACGTAGACAACGACTAAGCCAGTATTTTCCTGTTACAGCATAAGGCCAGTGTTTGTAATAGTGACTGATATACAGGCCAACCCTCCCCTCCTTTTGCCTGTTCACTCTGTCGCATTGGTATAGGTTGTAACCCAGGATCTATATTTCATTGTCAAAGTGATCCTTTATGTGGGTCTCTGTGACAGCCGCAAACATTGCGTTTGACTCTGTAAGCAGTACACAGATGAAAGGTATTTTGTTGTTCGCTGCTGGCTTTAGACTCTGCATATTTGGAAAGATGAATGTTGTCGGACTGATGGTATGGGGGGGAAGGGGGTATTTTTTCCTGACACTAACATCTGTTGTTTTGGAGTGAAGGCCATCGATTGTGATTCTACTCCAGAAATGATTGGAGTTAGTGTACGATTTGTCATTTCCTGCCAGCTTTTTTTTTCTTTCCTGGTGCTAAAAAACCTCTCTGGAGTGGTTGAGTTACCCGGGTTTTCCCATAGTCTGGATGTTCTGTGTCTTCTTGTCCCCTTTAGATGGTGTGTCTGGCAATATAAGTTATAGCATTGTCTTTCCTGAACTGAAGAGTGACACATTTCAGGGTGGAAAAGCTTACAGGAAGGAAGGTTGCATTCTCCTGTTGTCATATGGGCAAGGCATTTTCTGGGGTGGTCAGAGTTGCACGTCCCATCTGTTTTTCCAGATATTCCATGCCTGCAGATACCTAATGCATTGAATTTGCATAGGCCTGGTTTCTGTTTGCCTCGGTCATTTGTGACTGCATTCCCTACTGGTGTGTGTTTTTGTCTGTTTACTATCTTCAGCACTTGTACTAACAATGGTACCTTCACCAGTTATTTCTTGTATCTTCACTATTTCTTGGGGCATCCCCTTGTTTAATATGTCCGGTGGTATTGCTAGTTTGTAACACTGGTTTTTGCATGTCCTTGTCAACACCTGTTTCTCCACTAGAGCTCCTGTCTCCCTCTGGGCCACCAACTTTCATTTCTCTATACTTAGTTAATTGTCTTCCAGAACAGCAGCTGCATTAGGGACGATAGCACCATCTGGCCCAGTCCTTTTATTTTCCCATTTGTTATAGAGTGCTGTCAGGTTTTCTATTAAGGCTGTTTTAATGTTTTCATCTTTTAATTCCGATGCAATTTTTTTCCATAGTTGGATCTCATTTGGTCATACCCAAAAACACTTCCCTGGTTTAATATCTCTTGTAGATTATTCCTGAATACCTGCACAAGATGCATGCGCCCATTTCCCACAGAAATTGCACATAATCCATGCAGAAGCCCATTTATTTGATTGGTTGCAGGGTACACACAGAATTTCATGATGTGATTTTTGGTTGTTGTACTGTATATTCTTCTAATATACTCCTTAAAGTGTATATTTGTCTATGTGATTGTGTATCTATTTGTGTTTGTACGTGTATGTGTTTGAGACAATATTACCGCTGCTAGCTGCTTGGGTGTTTGATAAAGGTGCCTAAAAACCCCATAAGTTTATGAATCCAGTCAGAGAATACCTTATTTTTCAACGAATCCGGTTGAGTGTTAAGGGCACCTAGAAACTTTTTCGGCTTCTGAATCTGTTCATTGGTTCACTTATTTCCTAGACGAATCTGGACTAATACGGTAAGTGAATCACTTATTTGAACGAAACCGGCCGTTGATTTTTAGACTAGCTCGTGAAAGGACTACTGGAATATTATTTAACAGAGTAATATGTGTTCAGTTTGATACAGAAAGTATAACTTATGTGTTGGAGAAACCGGTGACTTCTGGCAGCTCTTCCTATGACGAACGGCCGGTGACCTCTGGCACCCTTTTCTACAGCTAGATATTTTGGGCACATATAGATCACTGTATTTAGCTTTTCTAGATTTTTTTTCCACTTCCACCATATCAAATGCTATTTTATCACTATTGTTGGCTATGGTAGGGCGACTGGTGAACATTATTGGAAGAATATTTGCTTTCCGTTGTGCATATTGCGACCGCTGCCAACTACAGGTTTTACGTATTTCCACAAGTAACTGTATACGTCTCGTATTCCTCACACACAACACTAAGAAAAATAGAGCTATGGGATCTGATAACACATTCGCTGTAATATAGAAGGGAGGCAGATGGCAGGTATTAAAGGAGTTATAAAACTGGAGAAACACTGCAGCAGGCCTACGGGCTCACACAAAACAGGGCATTTTTCCAAACAACGTGCAGATATCTGGGAAAGGCAGGTTATAGGTATCAAGCCTTGGGACAAACAGATAGATACCTGGGAGAGGCAGACACAGGTACCAGGCCTCCATACATGAATCAGGATTATCCATGGCTTCGTGACTACGACCTTAAGTCCACACTCAACGTCAGAGGAAAGATTTAGGTGTGTCTGGACGTGTTTAATGTTGGTCTCTCACATTGTCTCAGCATTGTATCAGCGTCTAGCATTGTACCAGCGTCTAGCATTGTACCAGCGTCTAGCATTGTACCAGCGTCTAGCATTGTACCAGCGTCTAGCATTGTACCAGCGTCTAGCACTGCAGCAGTGTCTAGCACTGCAGCAGTGTCTAGCATTGTACCAGCGTCTAGCATTGTACCAGCATCTAGCACTACAGCGTCTAGCATTGTACCAACGTCTAGCACTGCAGCAGCGTCTAGCACTTTAGCAGCGTCTAGCACTTTAGCAGCGTCTAGCATTGCACCAGCGTCTAGCACTGTACCAGTGTCTAGCATTGTACCAGCGTCTAGCACTGTAGCAGCGTCTAGCACTGTACTAGTGTCTAGCATTGTACCAGCGTCTAGCACTACAGCAGCGTCTAACACTGTACCAGTGTCTAGCACTGTAGCAGCGTCTAGCACTGTAGCAGCGTCTAGCACTGTAGCAGCGTCTAGCACTGCAGCAGCGTCTAGCACTGCAGCAGCGTCTAGCACTGTACCAATGTCTAGCACTGCAGCAGCGTCTAGCACTGTAGCAGCGTCTAGCACTGTAGCAGCGTCTAGCACTGCAGCAGCGTCTAGCACTGTAGCAGTGTCTAGCACTGCAGCAGCGTCTAGCACTGTAGCAGCGTCTAGCACTGCAGCAGCGACTAGCACTGCAGCAGCGTCTAGCACTGTAGCAGCGTCTAGGACTGCAACAGCGTCTAGCACTGTACCAGTGTCTAGCACTGCAGCAGTGTCTAGCATTGTACCAGCCTCTAGCATTGCAGCAGCGTCTAGCACTGCAGCAGCGTCTAGCATTGCACCAGCGTCTAACACTGTACCAGTGTCTAGCACTGTAGCAGCGTCTAGCACTGTAGCAGCGTCTAGCACTGTAGCAGCGTCTAGCACTGCAGCAGCGTCTAGCACTGCAGCAGCGTCTAGAACTGTACCAGTGTCTAGCACTGCAGCAGCGTCTAGCACTGTAGTAGCGTCTAGCACTGTAGCAGCGTCTAGCACTGCATCAGCGTCTAGCACTGTAGCAGCGTCTAGCACTGCATCAGCGTCTAGCACTGTAGCAGTGTCTAGCACTGCAGCAGCGTCTAGCACTGTAGCAGCGTCTAGGAGTGCAACAGCGTCTAGCACTGTACCAGTGTCTAGCACTGCAGCAGTGTCTAGCATTACAGCAGCGTCTAGCACTGCAGCAGTGTCTAGCATTGTACCAGCCTCTAGCATTGCAGCAGCGTCTAGCACTGCAGCAGTGTCTAGCATTGCAGCAGCGTCTAGCACTGCAGGAGCGTCTAGCATTGCAGCAGCGTCTAGCACTGCAGCAGTGTCTAGCACTGTACCAGTGTTTAGCATTGCAGCAGCGTCTAGCACTGCAGCAGTGTCTAGCATTGTACCAGTGTCTAGCATTGCAGCAGCGTCTAGCACTGCAACAGTGTCTAGCATTGCAGTAGCGTCTAGCACTGCAGCAGTGTCTAGTATTGCAGCAGTGTCTAGCATTGTACCAGCGTCTAACACTGCAACAGCGTCTAGTATTGTACCAGCGTCTAGCACTGCAGCAGCGTCTAGCCTTGTACCAACGTCTAGCACTGCAGCAGCGTCTAGCACTGCAGCAGCGTCTAGCACTGCAGCAGAGTCTAGCATTGTACCAGCGTCTAGCACTGCAACAGCGTCTAGTATTGTACCAGCTTCTAGCACTGCAGCAGCGTCTAGTATTGTACCAGTTTCTAGCACTGCAGCAGCGTCTAGCATTGTACCAACGTCTAGCACTGCAGCAGCGTCTAGCATTGTACCAGCGTCTAGCACTGTACCAGCGTCTAGTATTGTACCAGCGTCTAGCACTGTACCAGCGTCTAGCATTGTACCAGCGTCTAGTATTGCACCAGCGTCTAGCACTGCAGCAGCGTCTAGCATTTAACCAGCGTCTATCATTGCAACAGCGTCTAGCATTTTAGCAGCGTCTAGAACTGCAGCAGCGTCTAGCATTGTACCAGCGTCTATCATTTAACCAGCGTCTAGCATTGTACCAGGGTCTAGCACTGTACCAGCATCTAGTATTGTACCAGCGTCTAGCACTGAAGCAGCGTCTAGCACTGCAGCAGCGTCTTGCACTGCAGCAGCGTCTAGCACTGCAGCAGCGTCTAGCGTTGTACCAGCGTCTAGCATTTAACCAGCGTATAGCATTGTACCAACGTCTAGCACTGTACCAGCGTGTAGCATTGTACCAACGTCTAGCACTGCAGTAGCGTCTAGCACTTTACCAGCGTCTAGCATTGTACCAGCGTCTAGCATTGTACCAGCGTCTAGCACTGTACCAGCGTGTAGCATTGTACCAACGTCTAGCACTGTACCAGCGTGTAGCATTGTACCAACGTCTAGCATTGGCTTTTGGAGTTAAACTGTTCCATGCCTCACACAAGAACATTAACTTCCACTATAATTTGTTGGCGTACAGTCATTATTTGACGTGGGTTGTGCTGGTGGGGGTGGGGTGGGGGGTGGGGGGTGGGGTGGGGGGGGTGATTGCCGAACGAGGTAAAGATCTTTTAATGATACACACAGTAGTGTTCCATCTCTCAGCGTCTTCTTCAGCTGAGTGGTCAGTGTAGACGAGCAATTTTGTATAATAAGTCCAGCATGATGTGGGTGTTTAACTCTCCTCACTACACAGGAATCTTCACTGAGAAGAATCTTTGTAGTTCGAAGCTGAGGCCTGTGTACACAGTCGCCTGTTGTAGGCTGATTTTCTCTCTCTCTCTCTCTCTCTCTCTCTCTCTCTCTCTCTCTCTCTCTCTCTCTCTCTCTCTCTCTCTCTCTCTCTCTCTCTCTCTCTCTCTCTCGCTCTCTCTCTCTCTCTCCTTCGATTAAGACTGAGTTATTATAATCGCCGGGGTACCTGCAGGGACCTCGGGGAAATTTTCATGGAATTGTAAGTGTCGACAGAATTTTTTCCCGGTACACATCAGTTGTAACAAGATTTTAGTTTATAAAAAGTTTTTTTTTTAAACAGCAGCGGGACATTATAGTTTTGTACTACGTTATGTACCGCTTTGTATTAATGGTATTTTTTTTTTCTGGTAGAGAGGAAAGAGTTGTTGTTTAAAGTGTCTACTATATAGTATATGTTTGCGTGTAGATTATTTGATAGTATAGACTAGTGAATGACCACTGAATCACCTGACTCGGCAACACTGCTGTTGGTCTTATAGCTGTCACTCAGACAGTGAAGTGTCTGGGGGAAGGACAGAGCGACGTCTTGAAGGAAGATCCTTCTTCACAACACTTGACAACACTTAGATGATGAGGGTTCCTCAGAGGCGCAGCGCAACGTTTCCCCGCATTCCTCAGCCCATCTGTGAGGTGTTGCAGCACTTGTATGACCTATCAAGTCATCTAACACCTGCATGAAGTACCGTCAGCACCTGCGTGAGATATTGTCAACACCTGCGCGAAGTACTATCAATATCTACAGGAACTATCGCTGAATGAAGAGACAGATTGAAAGGTTTTGCTGTGTGACTGGATGTAAGGGGAGTTGAGGTGGTCACACGGAGGTGAGGGTTATAGGTCATCTAAGGTGTGAGAGGTTATAGCACACGCCCACTGACGAGGAATTATGAGCATTCCGCATCAGCTGTCCTGGTATAACATCCTCCATTCGCATACATTATACGCTTTTAGTTATGGCACTGTGGTATACCAGAGACTGCCACACACGGTGCCAGATCATCCAGGTTGGGATGACTACACGTAGACCACTGGCAGCAACAGTTTAGCTGATCAGAATGAGAGAGCAACTTCAGTAATCTCTCACAAGTCACACCTTTCAAGTGTATTAAGTCTAGGTTGGTATTAGAAGCGAGAACCATGAAAGTGCTGGCCAGTGTGTGACTCCTAAGTCCAGTGGTTCTAAGAGTGGTGTATCTTGTGTTATTATTAAGATAACTCTTGTTAAGTCCCATACACTGATACCATATATGAAAATATGTATAGGTAAATACAATAAGGTCCCAATAAACAGGTGATACCACAATATCCAAAACAACCACTGTGAAAAAAGTAGTGAACTCACCAGCGGATTCGTGATTTCTCACATTATCAAAGACCTGTATAGGTGAATATATAGCATAAGAATTGTTAAATCCGCTGTAATCGGGTATTTTATTATCAGTAATGGTATATAACAGAGACGAGCTGACGAATAAAACACATGTGCAACACCTGGGTATCTTTATTTTGAAGTTTCACCAGCTAGTACCTTTATCAATTCATTACGGAGGTTATTGGAGGTGCTGAAACTGAAGAGAGTAGAGAATGAAGTAATCAGTCCCTCATTCGCCTGGCTGGTAACAACACGCATGTCGTAACTTTCTTGTACCTCATGTAGTTTACACCTTAGTGATGTGGCTGATCTTTTATTAAAATTGTAAGTGGTGTGGCTGGCCATGCATTTCTGTAGTGTGGTTGTTCCTTGATAATGTTTTCTGTAGTGTGGTTGTTCCCTGATAATGTTTTCTGTAGTGTGGTTGTTCCCTGATAACGTTTTCTGTAGTGTGGTTGTTCCCTGATAACGTTTTCTGTAGTGTGGTTGTTCCCTGATAACGTTTTCTGTAGAGGTTGTGCCCCACGTGCCCCGCCGTGCTCCGTGTTTTTTCGTGATTATCGCGATCTCACTTGCATGCTAGAGCTCTAGACTGTGCCAGTGAACTTATAAGGTTCATCCCTCCAGCGTTTGAAGCCAATCTATTAGAAAATAGTATACACTGTATAAAAAAGAAGAAGTGTGCAATACCTGCCAGAGTATACTCTCAGAGGGGACCTTAGGGTTAGTGTCGTGTGCAAATAATAACAGGGAAAAAAGTCTCTCTAAGATAAGTGTCATACATAGTGTTACAGTGTTTATGGCAGTGGTACCGTAGTATATATGTAAGGTGAAAATTAAGGTTAATTTAGGCCTAAGGAGGCAGATTTCATGTTGTAAACAGTTGCCAAGAGTCACCAGGACACTACCATGCAGGTCAACTCATATTAATAATCTTTTAAACCTACCAGTGTACCCGACCTATAATTCAGTGATACCATCCACCTAGTGACATACAGAAACCTCTACAATGTTGCCGTAGCTAAAAATCCAGTAACAAATCAGTCCCTATTGTGATGGAGTGATAAGAGATAAGATAAGATTTCGTTCGGATTTTTAACCCCGGAGGGTTAGCCACCCAGGATAACCCAAGAAAGTCAGTGCGTCATCGAGGACTGTCTAACTTATTTCCATTGGGGTCCTTAATCTTGTCCCCCAGGATGCGACCCACACCAGTCGACTAACACCCAGGTACCTATTTGCTGCTAGGTGAACAGGACAACAGGTGTAAGGAAACGTGTCGAAATGTTTCCACCCGCCGGGAATCGAACCCGGGCCCTCCGTGTGTGAAGCGGGAGCTTTAGCCACCAGGCCACCGGGCCACCCACAGTCTGTGGTAATACACTAAACCTGTAGTTAGCAGCGGTCGCAATATACACAAAGAACATCAAATATTCCTCCAGAAATCTTCATCAGAAGCCACCGGCTGCTCCAACATGCAAGTTATACTTTTTGTATCAAACTGAACATATATTACTCTGTTAAATATTTTTCCAGTTAGTCCTTTTCATGAGCTAGACCAAAATCACGGACTGGATACGTCCAATATAAGTGATCCACTAATCCGGATTCTCCCGGATTCGTCCTAGAAGTGAACCAACAACTGGATTCAATGGATTCGTTGAAAACAATGTATCCTCTGACCGGATCCTTAAGCTGATGGGGTTTTATGCGCCCTAGGGGTATTTGTACATGTGTGTATATATATATATATATATATATATATATATATATATATATATATATATATATATATATGTATATATATATATATATATATATATATATATATATATATATATATATATGTATGTATGTCATGTGGGGAATATAGGGGGAGCACCAAGCTTTGACCTACTGCCTGTCTAACACCTCTACTTGAACTGGCTTGCTGAGTGCCTCAGAGGGTAGCAGCATTCAAAACATGCTAGGTCAGCTGAACAGTGAATAACAAGTGATTCACACAGACGATTGGCAGTGAGTCATACTACTGGTAACTGGTTACTGGCAACTGGTTACTAGGGACTGGTACTACTACTGAGAGCTCAGCGACACTAACGTATGTCGTCCCAACATACAGTTAATACAAACTAGAGATGGCAGGCGTATGGCTTGGGCTGATTCTATACAATGTCAAAGTACAAAACAATTGAACATTATAACATACATAAGTAGAATATTGGAATGGAGCTAACGTAATGCATTACAAGGTATGATACAGCACAACTCGTGAGACTCAACATTGGGATTACACAATAGAAGTGATAAAAAAATTTTGATCAATCGATCGATATTCATGTGGTCTACGGATTCTGAGGAAGGATATGTACAAAGAAAGAAGTGTTAACAGAAAGGCAGACTTGGTGCACTCAAATCTAGACTGTTAAATCTCAGAATTCGGAGAGAACTTGAACACCCACAAAAAATTCTTGAATATTGGTAAGTTGATACTGTAATTATTCATCTATACAGGTTATTTACATTTAACCCCAACTCTGCTAGGGTGAGATTGACATATGCAGAATGGGTGTCATCTCTGGGAGGATCAAGCTCTGTTGCACTGGCTAACTCATGCCATATTTGAGGCAAATCTGAATTGGTAGTTACAAATGATACTTGAGGATTTATCAATACCTGTCGTGTATGTAGGGAATAACAACATTCAGGCTGATCATCTGACTGAGTATTAGAGATAGAGAGTACAGAGTCAGGAGGATTGTCAGAGTCTGTTACATTAGTCTGGGTTGGAACATCATTATCATCACATACTAACTTCATATGATCCAAATGCAACTCTTTATACTAACCAGTACTAATTTCTCTAACCTTATACTTATTGTCAGTAATACGTTCAACTACACGATAAGGACCAACAAATTTTTGATCAAGCTTAGGCATTGCAGACGTTTTGTTAAAGTTAGTCAGCATAACTCTCGAACCTACTTTGATTTTGAATTGCTTTGCTCGAGCGTTAGCGACTCTTGTAAATTCTGCTGTTGATTTATGAAGTGTTTCATGGATTCTTCTAAAGACGCTTTGAGCTAGGCTGGTATGAGTTACTATGAAATCAGTAGGGTTGTAATTTGGTTTTGGGTTAGAATATAACAACTCATAAGGCAACAGTTTATCTACACCGCACAATGCATAATGTGGAGTGTCACCTATGGAAACATTGTAAGCAGAATTTATAGCACACTGCACATCAGGTATAACTTCATCCCAAGTTTCACTGTTGGGATTGATAGTGGCTCTCAAGACATCAAGTACTTTATTATTGGTTGTTCCGTTAACCCATTACTGGCAGGATGATGAGGAACAATGGTGGATTTAGAGATCTTGTGCAAGGTACACAAATTTTCAAGAATCTCATTACAGAATTCACCTCCATTATCTGTTACTAGATAATGTGTTCTTTAAATGCTTTAGCTACTGTCTCAGCAGTCTTATCTGTAATAGGAACTAACTCACAATATCTGGTGAACTGGTCTACCATAACACACAGATGTTTGTTGCCCTGGAGGGAACATTGGAAATTAGTTAACAAATCTAGCACAACTCTTTCCCATGGTTTGTTAGTAGTTAGATACACTTGGATTGGATTTGGACCATTAACATTACCTTTGTGATAGATGCAGACACTACATTTCTTAACATACTCAGAAATATCAGTTGCCATACGAGGCCAAAAGTATTTCAATCTGGCTTGTTGTACTGAACGATCCATACCAGGGTGTGTAACACCTGATATATCATGAACTAGCTGTAAGGCTACATTCACTAGTGACTGTGAAATTACTAACTGGTATACCCTTCTGCTAGGAATACCCAACTCGGCTGTTCGATACAGTAATTCTTGGTTCATGACAAAGTCACTGATGGGTGCTGGTGGCTTCACAGTCAGAATAAGATCTTTCCTGGAGCAGGGATCGAATCACACCAGACCACATGGGATCTATTTGTTGAGCATTCTTTACATCCTCGGCAGTAAATGGAGGGTCTACAGTTACTATACTAACATGTCGCGATAAAGCATCTGCGACTACATTTGACTTGCCAGGTAAGTGTTCAAAGGATAGGACTGAACACTTGGATAGTCAAGGTCCATCTGGCTAACCTTCCAGTAGGTTGTTTGTTCTGGAATAAAGGTATCAGTGGAGTGTGGTCTGTCAAGACATGAACAGGGTACTGACAAATAATGTCTCAGAAGTGCTTTAAAGACCATCCTATTGCTAAAGCTTCTTGCTTAGTTACTGTATAATTACATTCAGCCTTCATAAGGACTAGGCTGGCAAATGCAACTGCGTTGTTCTTGCCATCAGTCTTCTGAGCTAGTACGGCACCTATGCCAATTGAACTAGCATCAGTTGTTAGATAAAAGGACTTAGAAGAATCTGGAAATTTCAAAACTGGAGCAGATGTTAGCTTTTCTTTTAGAGTTTGGAATGCTCTTTCTTGATGGAAGGTCCAAATGAAAAGAGCATCTTTCTTAAGCAACTCAGAGGAGCAGCTATGGAAGAAAAATTGGCAATGAAAGATCTATAAAAACCTGCTAAGCCCACAAAGGATCTAATGGCATCAGCTGTTTTGGGAGTTGGAAAATTTAGTACTGCTGTTACTTTGGTCAGTCATAACCCCTCTAGGAGTGACTACGTGACCAAGAAACTTGATTTCTGATCTGAAAAATTGACATTTAGACAGTTTGATCTTTAAATTTACTTCTTCAAGCTTACCAAGTACTACATCAAGTCTTTTGGAGTGTTTATCCACGTCTTTAGGCATGACGATTACATCTAAGTACACCATAAGTGCATTACCTATGAGGCATCTAAAAATATTAGTCACGAGCCTTGAGATCGTGATAGGGGAGGATCGTAATCCAAAGGCCATACAGAGGAAGTGACAATGACCTGTAGGAGTGGAGAATGCAGTTAGCTCTTGGCCCGTCCTCGTGATGAGGGACTTGCCAAAACCCTTGTAACAAGTCCAGGGTTGAAAAGACTTTGTTATCTCCGATGTTACGTAAAAGATCACCAAGTACAGGAAGTGGGAAGCGATCTGGAATAGTTTTCACATTTAACTTCCTAAAGTCAATCACTGGGCGCCAAGTACCATCCTTCTTAGGTACTAGGATCAAGGGTGCATTCCAAGGTGAATTGCTAGGTGCAATAACTCCATCATCGAGCATTTGATTGATCAATTCTTCTGCAACAGCAACTTGTGAAGGAGGCATTCTGTACACAGGTATATAGATAGGTCTAGTACCAGGTTCAAGTGGGATACGATGGGACTAAGTTTGTTATACCCATCTCCTCACCTGGTAAGGCAATGGCTTTATGACGTTTGTTCAACAGAGTCAACAAATGCTTGACCTTGTCTGGGAAGTCAGTGGGAGCTAAGTCTTCCTCCTCAACTGGTGGAACAGATTGATCCAGTGAAGTGGATGAGGTCTCCCTTGTAGAAATAGCCCCGGCCCACTGGTCAGGTGACAACTCATCCTCTACCTGAACAGGGTAAGGATAGTGAACAAGGTCAACAAGATTGGTATTTGCTCTGAGACGAACACTGTGACCAGAGGTGTTAGCTAGGAAGAAATGGATCTTACTATCTCTTACAACATGTAAGGATGGCTCAACAAATAAACCCTTTACTTTGCAGGAATCACTGTCAACTAGGACGTTATCACCATCTGGAACACTAGGAACAACAACAGACACTCTAGTTAGGGCACTAGCCGTGACAGAAACGTCTTTCTGCAGATGGCATGTAACATCAGCAAGAGATGGCATTACTAGTTGCAAGTAATCGTTTTCTGACAAGGTGTCCCCTGTGGAGAAACTACTACTTGAACTAGCAGACATTGCAGGGATAGGCTCAGCACTCAAGGTGGTCAGAGCATCCTTGGACACTTGAGGTAACTGGACACTATCTTGCAAGCCTGAAGTTGTAGGTGGAACACAGACAGGAGTGCCAGGATCACCAGTGCCTGACCGCTTGGGTACACTACACGTCATACTCTGCAACAGTATGGCAGACCTCGGATCTAAGCTGGTAACCCCAAAATGGTACGATAAAGTCATCAATTTGGCCATGCCATTGATAAGGGTCAAGCACAATGCGTAAGTCTCTCATGGAAGCAAATCCCAGTAGGAGATAGCCAGGGAAGGTAATCTGGTCGACAACAAGGAAGGAAGTAGTAAAGTCTCTACCTTGGATAGAAAAGGTGAGGGAAGTCCGACCTCGGACACGCAGGTGAGAACCAGCTACTCCACTAAGGAAGGACACATGAGTCAGTTCTACGAGAAGGACATGCCATAACTGCCTATCCTTAAACTAGACCTGATAATATTGACTTGTGCACCAGAGTCCATGAACAAATGAATGGGTGCCTTATGAACAGATGCTTGCACTATAGAGCCTATTGTTGCATTGGAAGTTATGTGCAAACAAAAAGGTGGATTGTCATCAGAAAAGATTTGTTCCACTTCATCCCCAAAATCATCTACGTCAGAGATGTGTGAAGCAACATCATCAGCAGGATTGTCATTCTCGAGACTGCTTAAGGCTTCAAAGGAATTGTGAATGAGGATGGTGTACTCATTATCACCTACTGTCACCATGGGACGGTTTGACTGGGGGCTCGAATTCCCCCAAATTGGAAGAAGGAGCCTGGTTCTGGTTAGTCTGAGAACCACGACGTCTGTTTTCTCTCCTGGTTCTGCGGTTGGAATGGCCACGGAAAGATCTAGAGTACTGAAGGTTGTAGAGGGCATTGAACTCAGATGTGTCATGTCCACGTATTCTATGATAAGTACAGTAGGGAAGATCTGACTGGTACTCATCATCAGTATGATGCCTCTTAGGGTGACTATCAGGACAATTAATTGCAATATGGCCATGGAAACCACAGTTGTAACAAGTCCGCTGACTATGGTTACTGAATGTACTATGAATACTACGAGGTTTATAATGACTCTGTACGCTGGTTGACCACCACGATTTGTCGCTGTAGAGCAAACAAGAGGTGGTGCAGACTGAGGCATAGGTGTGAAATTACTTTTGATACATGGGAAAGTACCCTGGGGGCACAAGGAACGTACATGATTTAGGGCTGTAAGTGGTTCCATCGTCACAGTTGGAGGATTAGCCTCATAAGCACACACGGAAGCAGGCGGCATTAGTTCTTTAATTGCTCCAAAAGCTGCTATTTTAGCAAACGACGCTGTGGATAGTTCATCCTCGTCAGGGACAAAAGCTGAGGACTGGACAGCATTGATAAATGATGATAAAAGTTTATCTAATCTAACAGCAAATGCACTCAATGATTCATTAGTCATGGGTGTAGCATTCACTAGTTCCCTAAGAACGACATATGGATCAGCTGTTTTTACTGGTACAAGGAAAGAACGAATCAGTTCCTCATATTGTGACCATTTAGTAAGATTCCTGAAGTCTCGCATTTCAAGGAGATCAACAACGTGAACAGCAGCAGGGGACCGATGAAGAGCTTCTTTCGCAAGTCTGATAAGACTTTCCTCTGAAGGAGGACCATCAACTAGAGCATTAACACGAGAACGAATGGCAGTAAACCATGCTTCAAGACTATGTACATGGCCATTGAATAAAGGTAACGTATCAAGGGAATCACGAGTAAAACTATAGTATCTCAGTGTCTGGGTCAGTCTGTCAGTCGATAAGGAACTGTGAGAACTGATGACAGGAGCAGCAGCAGCCTGAGTGGTCCGAGTGTCACCATTCACTAAAGTATCACTTGAAGGTATGTGAGACATAATGGTATAATGGTAAAGAAGCTGTACAAAAACTAATAAGGCAAAAAAATAATGAATAATAAAAATGACACAAAATGCTAAAATTGAAATAAAGGATATGTAACTAATTCTGCAGAAGTATTATCTATAATACGCAGAAGTATTATCTATAATAAGCTGGACCTCATCTTCGCTAACAATGACGATCTGATATGCAATATAACCGTATCAAAGACAATACACTCAGATCACAACATAATAGAGGTACAGGCATGTATGCACAGGGCTCCTGACCAGCAAAATGTGATCAGTCGTGAAGGCCTCTTCACAAAATTCAATTTCAATAACAAAAACATACAATGAGATCAAATCAACCATGTCCTAAATGAAACAAGCTGGGAAGATATCCTAAACAACACAGATCCGAACGTTTCCTTAGAAAAAATGAACTCTGTGATTCTTGAGATCTGCTCAAGACACATTCCATTAAGAAAAAGAAAGAGATGATGTAAACTAGAGAGAGATTCTCCCTATACAGATGAAGACAAAGAGTCACAGAGCTGCTGAGTGGGGCCAATATATCTGAAATACAAAGGGAGGCACTGGTCAATGAAATTGCAAGTATCAACTTAAGCCGAAGGAATCTTACTACTACTACTACTACTACCACTACTACTACTACTACTACTACTACTACCACTACCACCACTACCTCTTCCTGCCTATATATAGCCGTTCTGCTCCACTTCGGGTTAGTGTGACTGTAAATGGTCCAAGTCGGACCGAAACGTCGTCGTAAGCTCCTCTCTTCTATGTGCGGGTTATTTGTGTATCGTTCCAGTCACGGTATTGTGCCTTTTTTAATTTTTTGTTATTTTTGTTATTCTTCTCTTATGGCAAATCTAAGGGAAAAACAGCATCTAGTACTGGGCCCCTGCTCAGGTGGGTTGGGACATTCACTGATGACAGCCAAGAAATGAGTGAGATATTAAAGTCCCAATATGACTCAGTGTTCAGCGAGCCGCTGCCCAGACTAAGGGTCGACATTCCAAATGAATTCTTGATGAACGAAACCCAAAATTTGGTCATCTCAAAAATCTCGGATATTATCCTAACTCCACTAGACTTTGAAAAGGCAATAAATGACATACCCATGCACTCTGCCCCAGGCCCAGACTCGTGTAACTCCGTGTTCATCAAGAATGGCAAGAAGCCCCTATTGAGTGCCTTCAGCATTCTATGGAGAGGGAGCATAGACACAGGGGTCATCCCACACACACTAAAAACAACAGACATAGCCCCACTTCACAAAGGTGGCAGTAAAGCAATTGCAAAGAACTACAGACCGATAGCACTAGCATCCCATATAAAAATCTTTGAGAGTTTTCTAAGAAGCAAGATCACCAACCACCTAGATACCCATCAATTACACAACCCAGGGCAACACGGGTTTAGAGCAGGTCTCTTCTGCCTCTCCCAGCTACTGGGCTACTATGACAAGGTCCTGGATGCTGTTGAGGAAAAACAAAATACATTTGTGTACACAGACTTTGCAAAAGCTTTCGACAAATGTGACCATGGTGTAATAGCACACAAAATGCGTGATAAAGGCATAACAGGAAAAGTTAGTAGATGGATCTATAACTTCCTGACAAATAGAACACAAAGAGTAATAGTAAACAGAGTAAAGTCCTAGGGAGCCACGGTGAAAAGCTCTGCCCCACAAGGCACAGTACTCGCTCCTATTGTATTCCTCATCCTCATTTCGGATATAGAGATGCAAGCCATAGCTCCATGTCTTCCTTTGTGGATGACACCTGGACTGCCATGGCAGTGACCTCCATCAAAGACACTGCAAGACTCCAAGCGGACATCAACCAAATCTTCAAATGGGCCACTCAAAACAATATGAAGTTCAATGAGGAGAAATTTCAACTACTCAAATATGGAAAACTTGAGGAAATTAAAAATGTATCAGGGTATACGACAAATTCTAACCATACAATAGAGCGAAAAAGAAATGTGAAGAACCTGGGAGTAATAATGTCAAAGGCTCTTACCTTCAAAGACCACAATGTATCTACATCATCGGCTAGGAAAATGATAGGATGGATAATGAGAACCTTCAAAACTAGGGATACCAAGCCCATGATGACACTCTTCTAATCGCTTCTTCTCTCTAGGCTGGAATACTTCTGTACACTAATGGCCCCCTTCAAGGCTGGAGACATTGCAGACCTGGAGAGTGTACAATAAACTTTCACGGCACACATAAGTACGATAAGGAACCTAAATTACTGGGATCAGTTGAAGGTCCTTGATTTGTATTTCCTGGCACACAGGCGAGAGAGATACATGATAATACACACTTCGAAGGTCCTGGACACGAAAATCACTTTCTATGAAAGCAAAAGACTCAGCAGGAGATGCAACATTTCCCCGATGAAAAGCAGGGGTGCCATAAATACATTGAGACAACACAATAAGTGTCTGGGGCCCAAGACTGTTCAAGTACCTCCCAGTATACTTAAGGGGGATTACCAATAGGCACCTGGCTGTCTTCAAGAAGGTACTGGACAGGCACCTAAAGTCAGTACCTGACCAATCGGGCTGTGGTTCGTATGCCTGGTCTCAGATCAAGCTGCAGGGGTGTCGACCCCCGAAACCCTCTCCAGGTAAACTCCAGGTTCCTTGATGACGTTTTCTGTAGTGATTGTTCCTTGATAACGTTTTCTGTAGTGGTTGCTCCTTGATAATGTTTTCTATAGTGTGGTTGCGCTTTGATAACGTTTTCTGTAGTGGTTGTTCCTTGATAACGTTTTCTATAGTGTGTTTGTTCCTTGATAGCGTTTTCTATAGTGTGGTTGTGCCTTGATAACGTTTTCTATAGTGTGGTTGTGCCTTGATAACGTTTTCTATAGTGTGGTTGTGCCTTGATAACGTTTTCTATAGTGTGGTTGTGCCTTGATAACGTTTTCTATAGTGTGGTTGTGCCTTGATAACGTTTTCTATAGTGTGGTTGTGCCTTGATAACGTTTTCTATAGTGTGCATGTTCCTTGATAAAGTTTTATATAGTGCAGCTGTTCCTTGATATTGTATTCTATAGTGTGGTTGTTCCTTGATAACGTTTTCTATAGTGTGGTTGTGCCTTGATAACATTTTCTATAGTGTGGCTGTTCCTTGATATTGTATTTTATTGTGTGATTGTTCCTTGATAACGTTTTCTATAGTGTGGTTGTGCCTTAATAACGTTTTCTGTAGTGTGGTTGTTCCTAGATGTTTTCTACAGTGTGCTTGTTCCTTGATAACGTATTATCGTGGAAGTTCCTGAGAACTCTGCACATCTTGTGACATCGTGGGAATGGTAGGGCACCAGCGTGGTGGCCTGGTGGGGCTTGAGGGGCTGGGAGTGGAAAACTGCCCTCTACAGTTGGGGTGTCGCTGGGAGTTGGGTGGGTGAGGCGGGGAAGTTGAATGGTGGAGGCGCAGGTAGTTTGATGGGGGAAGCCTGGGGTGAGGGGTTATGAGAGGCGCGGAAGGGTTGCAGTATACTACACGCAGGGCAAGCCCGGGAAGAGGGGTGAGGGACAGTCACTGTACACTGCAAACGGATTACACGCTGTTGTTCACACTGTCATGCACATCATGAAAGATGTGGGTATGTGCACTGCTTAAAATCAGTGTGTTCCCTCTTCACCTACACACTCTGCCTCTTCCCCCCCTCCCCCGTGGAGTGGGGGAGGAGGCACTGACTGAATGACCTATTCAGCTTCTCTAGTGGAGGGGTAATGGGGGATGTGGGACGGTAATTCATGGGAGGATGAGACACTCTTGGTTTTTTGTGTTATGACCACAGTCCTCTCCTTCCTGTCCTCACCATGTTCATTCTGCCCTCTCCCTATCCTCTGCCCTCACCTTCCTACCCACTCTGCCCTCACCATCCTACCCACTCTGTCTTCTCCCTCCTTTCCACTCTGCCCTCTCCTTTCTGATCACTCGACCCATCTTCTTAACTGATTTTCCTTCAGGACGGTTAACGAGGTTTGAAGCTTATCAATTACACTAAGGTCATTAAGACTGCACAGTGACCTTCACCAGACAACAATACTTTAATCCCTAAAATAGAGATTAAAATAAACTCTCAGCATATATATGTTGTGAAAATTTGTCTGGGCTGCCTCCAAGTGAGTCGCCTACCCTGGCAAACTCTGTTGACACCGAGCTCTGAGATGGGTACCTCAGCCTCACAAGTGGCTTATAGGACAGATTTTTTTCACAAATGATTGGTATTGCAAGAAACCTCGCCTGCATGCACGTATAAAGGACTAACTTACTTGGTGTTGCAGCATATATCCTGATCTTCAACTTCCTAAGCCTAGCTTTAGCCCCCTTGGACTTCCCCTTGGGAACCACGTGCAACCGGGAGCATTAATTCCTGCAATATTCAATCGTTATTAGTGTCCTGCCTGCACCTCAGAAATTCCTATATCCAAGAGGGTATGTATCCCCTAGTATAACTTTGCAGACTCAGACGCTAGCTTCAGACGACTCTGAGACGCTGGTACTTACTGGGCATACTCTCTCTGTAGCACGCCGAGCCCTCAGTTAACTCAACTCACGATCTCCTAAGTCACTGGCCAGATCCTACGGGAAAGGGTGAATATCTCGTCTTACTGTATGGGCTGATGGAGGAGATCATCTACGGTACATCGAGGTGTCTCTACCAGATTTCCCCAGGTCTCAGATGTGAAGACACGTGGGGGCGCCGCCTGATGTTCACGGCACGTCTTGTCCAGTCGAAGTCTATCGTAAGAAGGACGCTATTCTGTCTTTGTGACCTGCGCCCCGCCATTCAAGCTAGGGCTGCCAGTTCTCCCTAGCTAACTTATCCTAATGTTTGCCTACATTATCGGCCTATTACTACCTATGTTAAGGTCTTAGGTCTACTCTATCATTATCTACAGATGCCTTAGTAAACCTAATATTAGTGTATTACCAGTAAACCTACCTACTCCTTCCCTGAAGAGTAAATCTATAAATTAAATAAGCTTACCAACCGCCAACCAGAGAATGCCTTGCTTGTTTGGGAGGGTTTAAGGGTCGCTCGGCTCAGACGACCAGACGCTCATGCTGGATCTGAGCTGTGGAACTATTTGGACCAAATAAATTTCCACATCCTCCCGCCGGCGAAGGTAGGCGCTAAGTCTAGATCAAGTCTGCCTCCCGCAGGCCCCCCCAGTGGGCCCTGGACTCGAGCGCCGTTCGACGGGTCGACCGGCCGCTCAGCTCACTCAACCTCTGGTCTGATTTCTCATGTCCCGGTCCCACCGTGTGGACCTCGAGAGGCAAAAGCCTGTTGATGGGTCTTATAGTCTCGACACCGTTCATTCTCACTTTCACCATTCTCAACCGCCCAGCCTTGTCTGGGTGGGTTGACACTACCAGGCCAAGAGGCCAGTATGCCCTCGGCGCCTCGGATTCTACCAGCACCAGGTCCCCTTCACTTAGCATCATCTTATTCGCCTCGGGGTCGGCACCATAGAAATGTTCCCGCAAGGTTGTCAAGTAATCCCTGCGCCACACCTGGTTCCATTTGTCCAGGATGTTCACCAGTCTGTTGTGACTCCTGTGCAGTTCTTCATTGATGGGGGGACCATCTGGCCCATAATAATCCAGCTCCTTGGAAGACTGACTCAAAATTGCGGGGAAGGGCTCAATCCTTCTTCCAAACAGCATGTGATTGGGGGTGAGAGCTTCTTGCTCGTCAATCCCATTTTGTACGTAGGTCAGAGGCCTGTTATTAACTCTTGCCTCTATCTCAACTAACACTGTCCTCAGTTCATCACAGCTCACCCTCCTGCCGTGCAAGACCTTCCGAATGCACCTTTTGACTGTGCCCACCATGCGTTCATAGAATCCCCCTTGCCAGGGTGCCCTGGGAGCTATGAACCTCCACTCGCACTCTATTCTCTTCAGGTGTTCTCGTACTTCTCCGTTGTCCCTAAGATTCCTGAAAACTTTATCGGCCGCCCTAAAGCTTGTGCCATTGTCCGAGATAATCAATCGCGGGCACGAGAATCTGGCAGTAAACCTCCTGAACAACTTCACGAAAGTCTCTGTCGTCATATCTTCTGCCAACTCCAAATGCACCGCTCGAGTAGTGGCACAGGTAAACAGGCAGACATATACTTTCTGAGGGCCCTCCTTAACGTCTCCTGGGTTCTTCAATGTGATAGCCCCCGTATAGTCTATTCCTACAGTCTCAAAGGGCCTGTCACTATGTACCCGCTCCTGAGGCAGCGGTGGTGGACCTGGGTAGGGTAGGGTCCTCCCATCGTACCGCCGGCAGACCGTGCAACTCTTTAGCACCCTTTTGACGGCAGCTCGACCCTTCAGTACCCAGTAATTCTGACGTAGGCAGGTGAGGGTATCTCCAAACCCCCCATGTAAGGTCCTCTGATGGGCATCTTGTATCAATAGCTCTGTCGCCCATCCCTCCTTTCCCAGCAGCACGGGATGTTTGGCCCCATAGCTGAGCTCAGAGTTTTGTATTCTTCCCCTGCATCTTATTAGCCCCGCATGATCTAGGAACAATCCCAATGAGTGAACCAATTTGCTGTTCCCTGAGTCGTCATCGTTGGACACGCGTCCTGACGCCATAACCTGCTGCCGGGTCGCAAGTACTTCCAGCACTCCTGGAAACCTCCCCCTTTGGTACTGCCTTATCCAATATTCTCTGGGACCCACTAGAGACAACTGTCGACCCTGGCTTACCTTGTCATGCAGCTTCCTCACGAATCGAAATACCATTTCCGTGACTCCTATAAGTTTTCTCCACGAGGAGTAGCGCCTGGGGTCAAATAATTCAGTGTCGTGTTCCCCCGCGAAATGTACTATGCTGCTGATTGTCTCCACGAATTTCTGCTCCGGCCAGCAATCCCTTGCCGGTAACCAGTCTGGGCCTTTGAACCAAAGCTCGCTTTTACTCAACTTTCTGTGTGTCACCCCTCGGCTTATCAGGTCGGCTGGGTTTTGATCTGTAGGCACATACAGAATTGTTGATGTTGACTGTAGTTCCCGTATCTCCTTTACCCGATTCCTGACATAGGGGAGCTTAGACCTGTCATTCTGGACCCACTGTAAGGCCACCTCCGAGTCTGTCCATACATAGGTGTGTGTCACCCTCAGATTACTTAACACCTCCTCTACGTACTTACCCAGTCTTGCTCCCAGCAACATCGCCGTGAGCTCTAGCTTTGGGATCGAGCAATCCTTCAGGGGTGTCACCCGCGCACGACTGGTGACCAGATTGACTTGGTCCCCGGCCACCAAATACGCTACTGCCCCATAGGCCCTGGAGGAGGCATCACAGAAGACGTGCAAGTCATAATCCCGCCCGGTGCACCCGATGGACCTGGGGAATGTGAACTCGTGCAATTCCGCTAGGTCTTTGTTAACCAGATCCCACTCCTGGCAGACTGTTTCTGGCAGTGGGTCGTCCCAACCTAGGTTCAGCTCCCAGGTCTGTTGTACTAGCATCCTCCCTCGAATGGTGATGGGTGTCAACAAACCCAAAGGATCGAAGGCAGTCTGCACTTTGCTCAGCAAAGACCTCCTGGTCAGCTTCCCTTCCCCATCAGGCTTCCTCTTTAGCCTAAGTCTGTCTTCCTTGACTTCCCACTCTAGTCCCAACACCGATGTTACCTCAGGCACTGAGTAGCCAGTATAGTCATGTTCCACCATGCCCCGCAACGTTGGATTGTTTGTCACCCATTCTCTCAATGGCATGTTAGCTGAGAGCATCTCCTGATTAGACTCTCGGTAAATATCCATCAACAGCCTTTCATCTGAGGTGGTACCCTGCATGTTGTCTACATAAAATAGGGTCTTCAGTAATTCTTTAAGCGGGCTGTTACAGTTCACAAGGTGGTAGTCTATGGTAGCCTGTAATAGGAATGGTGAACTAGTGGCACCAAACAACACTGCCCTGAATCTATAGGTATCATACCCTTGCTTGGGCATCTCCCTGTTAGCCAGCCACAAGAACCTTGTGTAGTCCCTATCCTGTGGCTGCAACCCAATACGTAGGAAGGCTTTGCTAATGTCTGCCGCATAGGCGTACTGTTCCGTCCTGAATCTCAACAACACATCTGCTAATTTCTGCGTCAGGGAGGGCCCTGTGAGCAGACAGTCGTTCAACGATGGCTCTCGGGGACTCGCCTGCGAGCTGCAGTTGAAGACTACTCTGATGGGAGTGGTTACCGACTCCTTGGTGACTGCCATGTGTGGAAGATAATGGGTGTTTTCCCCAGGGCTGGCATTGGGCACTTTCTCGATGAACCCAAGGGCCAGCTGTTCCTTAATAATATCATCATATTTCCCCACCAGACCCTTCCTGGTCAGGCTGTTCACCAATGAATTCAACTGACCACGTGCCCTCTTGAAATTAGTGGGCAGCGTTGGGTGGCCCGGTTTCCATGGGAGTCGCACCCAATACTGCCCGTCCCTGAACTGCACATGGTTCAAGTAATCTCGATACGTCTCTTCGTGTTCGGGGGGCGGCTGGTCACCTTTAATCCCTACTACATCCAGGTCCCATAGTTTATGGACCGGCTCACTGTCGGATATGCCAACTTGCGCCTCTGACAGGCCTTCGTGCACACCAATCTGCATCACCAGTACAGCCTCAGTCGCTGTAATACCAGAGCCCTCCTTTCCCGGGGTCGCAGGGAAGTGAGCTGGTATTCTGCCTCCTACGATGTACCCCGCTGGAGTCCTGTACAGGCCCACACCTTCCTTGATAACCCTTCTCGTAGACACGAACTCGTCTAGGTAATCCCCTCCTACCAATATGCCTACATTACTAACATTGTCTGTAGCAATGTCTGGTTCTGCTAGCTTCACACCCAACTCCCTCAAACGTTTGACTGCTTCAGCCAGTCCCCTAGTGGTAATGATATTGGGCAGCCTCTTCACCATCAAGGCTGAAATTTCCCGTCGATGCCCGGCTAACCTGACCGTCACATTGACTACTGGATAAGACCTGCGTGGGACTTCCCCACCAAACCCTTCCACCTTCATGTCAACTTTACCAACTGTCTCCAGCTTCAACCTAGTGGCTAGACTCTCCGCTATGAAGGATCTCTGTGCCCCACTGTCGAAGAACAAACGGGTTGTTTCAGACTTCTTCCTGTTCGCGACCACCGCCATTATGGTGGGCAAGGCCACCGAGCCTTGAAACTGCTCACCAGAACAAATTCTCGGTGCCGTACTCACCACACTCATCGTTACTTCTGACTTGTTCTTGCTCTCCGCCCTTTCTTGCGGTTTGCTCTCCTTAACTTGTGCTAATCCGGCATCATTAGGACACAGTGCACTGTGGTGCTTTCCCTTCCGGCAGCCCCGACACTCCCTGAGCATGGTGTTACAGTCCCTGGCAAAATGTTCTCCACAACACTTGAAACAAAGTCTCAACTCTCTTAGCCGTTGAACCCTTTGGTTATAGGTGGTGAAGCTTGAACACCCTGAACTAGCGTGTTCTTCATCACAAAACACGCACCGTCTCATACTGGCCGCTTTAGTGGCTTCTCCCTTGGCCCTGTGGGTGGAGGGTTCGCCCTGGGCATAATACGTGCCTACTTTAGTGGGAGGTGGTTTAGGTCTATCTCTCGAATGTCTGGGGAAGTCGACCGACTTCTCCTTGGTAGGTAATTTCTCCCCCTGACCTATGCTCAGGTGAGATATGAGATCCCCTAACCCTTCAATAATTTGGCTTATCGTGAACCTATTCGTCCGATATTTTAAGTGTAACTCATGCACTGTCGTGCTAGCCAGTTTCCTCTGAATCACCTGGCTAAGGACCCATTTTGAATCATTCTCACCATGCAGATCTCTGAAACTATTGGTCAAGCTCATAATCTCAATACGGAACTTCTCTAGACTTTGACGGTCATGTCGGCAAGCCTCTAGATCCAACAACCGATAAAGTATAGCTACCTTTATCTCCTCAGTGTTGCCAAACATGTCTTCTAATTGGTCTTTGGCATGTTGGTAATTAGCGTCAGTAATCGGGTAGTGCCGGACCAGATCTAAGGCTTTACCCTTGAGTTGCGACCGCAAATACTGCAACTTGACGGCATCTGACAAATCATTTCTGTCATCTATCTGGGCTCTAAACTGATCCCAGAAACCAATGTACTCTGTTAAGGTTCCGTCAAACGTTGGTAAATTCAGCTGGGGCAACTTGGGCAACATATTGACAGGTGTGTGGTTGTTTGGGGTACCTGCGGTGTTCAACACCATCCTTGGAATACTAGCCTTTAATGTACTTAACTTATCTCTGTACATATTCATCTCCTGGTGACAATCTACATCATCCTTAGTGAATTCGTCCATAGCCTGCTGAAGACTTCCCTGGGATTCCTCATCCTCAATAGCCTGTAGCTCATATGCTGAGAATGCTTGTTCATAGGCTTCCCACTTTTCCCCCAAACTCTTCAAGCAGTTCTGCAAATCATCGCAGTCTACATTACTGCGTTGGCAAGTAGCCTTGCACCTGTTACGCGTTCTGTTCAGATGCCCTTTGTATGCTGCTACTGATCGTTTTAATTTTGTTAGCACTGAACCAGACTCTCCTGAACCCCCATCTGCCATTGTCGAAGTTTAATGAGGAGTGTGACACTAATTGTACTTTACCCAGTCCACCCCACAGCACGTCACGGTGTTAGGTGAGAATGAACGAGTCTTAAGGCTTCTCAACAAGCTTAACAATTCCCTTTGTTATATTGACTCTACTATGAATCAAAAATGTACACTGTTAGCTCTCAAATCCCAATCAAAATGTGTATCGATGTGAAAGCTTAATCTAGCACTCAACTGTACAATGCCAGCAAATAATTACGGGACTTAACCTAGTCTCAGGTATAATTCACAAATCCCACATTAACATGAATCAAAGACAATGAAAATCACACACTAATAGGGCAGTATACAAATTAAAATCACTTGGTTAACACAAGCAAATTCAACAATTCAACTTGTGAAACAGTAAATAAATAATGTATGTAAACAGCTTGGCCTAACTGTGCCCAGCTTACTCTGTTTAGCGTGGATGGTTGGATAAGGTAAATCCTAACCTAGCTAGTGTGCTATAACTTAAACCTGGCTTTATAACTCCCTGTAAATAATAACTAGGTTAAATCTGTCCTAGCTACTATAACCTTTTGTAAATATTGCACAAGCCTAGCCTAACTGTGGCTACCTTGCAAATCCACTGTAAGTAATTAACACACAAGTCTCCTACTCTGGATTACTTGTAATCACTGTAAATAATTAAATTCACAAGCTTCTCTAGCCTACCTGGCCTGCCTGTAAATTACTGCAAATAACAACTTCTGTGAATAGTCAGCTTGGCCTAGCCTCTGAGTAACTTTGACCTAGGTGTGCTAACTTAAACCTAACTTTTTTAAACTGGTTCCTAACTGTGGCCTAGCTATGATAGCTTAACCTGTGGCCTAGCTATGATAGCTTAACCTAACTTTGTTAAACTGGTTCTTAACTGTAGCCTAGCTATGATAGCTTAACCTAACTGTGGCCTAGCTATGATAGCTTAACCTAACTCTGTAAAACTGGTTCCTAACTGTGGCCTAGCTATGATAGCTTAACCTAGCTATTCCACATCCGGTTCGAAGGACCACTTTTGTGAAAATTTGTCTGGGCTGCCTCCAAGTGAGTCGCCTACCCTGGCAAACTCTGTTGACACCGAGCTCTGAGATGGGTACCTCAGCCTCACAAGTGGCTTATAGGACAGATTTTTTTCACAAATGATTGGTATTGCAAGAAACCTCGCCTGCATGCACGTATAAAGGACTAACTTACTTGGTGTTGCAGCATATATCCTGATCTTCAACTTCCTAAGCCTAGCTTTAGCCCCCTTGGACTTCCCCTTGGGAACCACGTGCAACCGGGAGCATTAATTCCTGCAATATTCAATCGTTATTAGTGTCCTGCCTGCACCTCAGAAATTCCTATATCCAAGAGGGTATGTATCCCCTAGTATAACTTTGCAGACTCAGACGCTAGCTTCAGACGACTCTGAGACGCTGGTACTTACTGGGCATACTCTCTCTGTAGCACGCCGAGCCCTCAGTTAACTCAACTCACGATCTCCTAAGTCACTGGCCAGATCCTACGGGAAAGGGTGAATATCTCGTCTTACTGTATGGGCTGATGGAGGAGATCATCTACGGTACATCGAGGTGTCTCTACCAGATTTCCCCAGGTCTCAGATGTGAAGACACGTGGGGGCGCCGCCTGATGTTCACGGCACGTCTTGTCCAGTCGAAGTCTATCGTAAGAAGGACGCTATTCTGTCTTTGTGACCTGCGCCCCGCCATTCAAGCTAGGGCTGCCAGTTCTCCCTAGCTAACTTATCCTAATGTTTGCCTACATTATCGGCCTATTACTACCTATGTTAAGGTCTTAGGTCTACTCTATCATTATCTACAGATGCCTTAGTAAACCTAATATTAGTGTATTACCAGTAAACCTACCTACTCCTTCCCTGAAGAGTAAATCTATAAATTAAATAAGCTTACCAACCGCCAACCAGAGAATGCCTTGCTTGTTTGGGAGGGTTTAAGGGTCGCTCGGCTCAGACGACCAGACGCTCATGCTGGATCTGAGCTGTGGAACTATTTGGACCAAATAAATTTCCACATATGTTGAGATAAATGCACCTCTGTCCATATATCCTCTTTTCCATCAAGAGCTGACCTGATGCTGGAAGGTTCTTTATCAAAGTTATTGGAGGTTGGTTCTCAGTCCTTGGTATAAGTCTTGTTCCCTCTCATTCTCTAAGTGCTTTACAACTTACAGGTTAATAGCACTTCCCCAAGAATATAATTACGTAAACATCTGTACAAACATGAATCATGCTAAAATAAAAATTATTATTATCTCGCTGCATTACCTGTTATTACACTTGTGGAACTGTACCAAATCAATGAACTATACAGCACCTTGGAAATGAGAGGTAATTATATTAATGGGGAAGCACTAAACTTGTAGGCGTCATAAGTTAGGCAAATGCGATATATAATGCAATCCTTTGCTGTATAGCCCTTGTGGCTTAGCGCTTCTTTTTGATTATAATAATAATAATGCAATCCTTTAATAACAACTTTTTGCCCAGACGGTGGCCTTTTATCAAGCCACAAGTAGATACGTTTGTAATTTGATAAGGCCCACTGTGGTCAATAAAACATTGTCTTATACAGCATTTGTTTGTCTTTTCCATTGTGGACTTTGGTAATTCTTACCATCACTGGAGTCCTGAAGCAACTGAGAAATATGATATAAGGACAGAAATGGTCAGACTACCTGCCTGTAGCTTCTTCACTTTCTCATAGAGGTCATATAGCAAAGAAAGCAGAAAACATATTGCAGTGCGGGTATTATATTTATTGGGAAGCACTAAGGCTAGATCTAAGGGTCATATAATATCTGGGGAATGGTGAGCAATCAGGTTTGATGCAAGAAAGTTGGTGGTTCCAATTTCTGAAATCAAAGGCTTTGCCAAGGATCTCCAATACAATACTGGAAAATAGAATGTAAACAACAAAATCCAATGAAATATTGAAAGGTCATAAACTGTGGAACATGCAAAAGAACCTGCAGATTCACTACCCTGATACCAGAATGTCGAAGAACCTAGTAAATGGCAATGTATTTGTGATTGCCAAAAGGTGATACAGCAGGTATGGTATATAATGAATGTGAAGGATGAAGAGATCTTTGAAACCAAAGCTCTGAATAGCTTGTAAATGTACTTAGGGAGTCAGAGACTTCAAGAAAAAATGCTGACAAACAAGCAATGTGGATGACAGCAAAAGATTTAGATTTTGCCACCGAAGTGGTAATTTATTGTGCACCCCATATCCATCCTGTAAACGGTAACGCAAGAGCATATGGATACACAAAAGGCCTAGGAACTAGGCCCCAAAAGGGTTGACATGTGCACATACGGGTTTTTATTTATGTACATATCTACAATTCACTTATCTGTTACAAGCAAATTTAGGAAATTTGCTTAGTATATCTAATGCTCTAGGAAGAAGGAACATAAGAGCTGAATGTTCTACCATAGGGCTGGAGGATGTTCAAAGAAGTGGCAGGATTGGTGTAAGAGATCATACACCATTTTTACAAAACTGGCAAAGGATGCGATGTAGTGTAGTTTGAACATACCTGGAGATTACCTGGAGGTTATTCCGGGGATCAACGCCCCCGCGGCCCGGTCCATGACCAGGCCTCCCGATGGATCAGGGCCTGATCAACTAGGCTGTTACTGCTGGCCGCACGCAGTCCAACGTACGAGCCACAGCCCGTCTGATCCGGCACTGACTTTAGGTATCTGTCCAGCTCTCTCTTGAAGGCAGCCAGGGGTTTATTGGCAATTCCCCTAATGCTTGATGGGAGGCTGTTGAACAGTCTTGGGCCCCGGACACTTATGGTGTTTTCCCTTAGTGTACCAATGGCGCCCCTACTTTTTATTGGGGGCATTTTGCATCGCCTGCCCAGTCTTTTACTTTCGTAGGGAGTGATTTCTGTGTGCAGATTTGAGACCATTCCTTCCAAGATTTTCCAAGTGTAGATTATGATATATCTCTCCCTCCTGCGTTCCAACGAGTACAAGTCAAGTGCTTCCAAGCGTTCCCAGTAGTTAAGGTGCTTGACAGAACTTATACATGCAGTAAAGGATCTCTGTACACTCTCTAGATCTGAGATTTCACCTGCTTTGAATGGAGATGTTAATGTACAGCAGTATTCCAGCCTAGAGAGAACAAGTGATTTGAAAAGGATCATCGTTGGCTTGGCATCTCTCGTTTTGAACGTTCTCATTATCCATCCTATCATATTCTTTGCACGTGCGATCGTGGCACTGTTGTGATCCTCGAAAGTGAGATCCTCAGACATTACTACTCCCAGGTCCCTTACATTATTTTTCCACTCTATTGTATGGCCAGAGTCTGTAGTATACTCTGTTCTAGTTATTATCTCCTCCAGTTTTCCATAACGGAGTATAAGTGCTAAGAAAAACTTTACATCTTTTGTACCAGGCATCAAAATAGTGATCTGCACAAGAACATAACAAAGATAAGTAGACCAACAACAGTTAATTTTTTTTCTTACAGGGAAATACTGTACATACAGTACAGGAGATTACTATTATAATAAAAAAGAAGTGCTAAACCACAGCAAGGCAGGGAAGGATGCAGGGGTAATGAGTAGTAAGGGGGAGAGGGATGATTATTAGGTTATGAAGTGCAGTGGGGCAGTGGATAGTGCAGGGGTAGAGGGTAGCTAGATACTAAGGTTGGAAGGACTGAGGAGAGTGCCAGAGACATCAGAGTTTGTGTAGTGAATCAGTTGCTGTCAAAAAGTCAATGAGAGCATCTGGATTAAAGGAGGGTCCATCAGCAAGAAGGGAAAGTAAAGAAAGGGCAGCAGAGTGGAGACGACGACGGAGGTAAATTCTGCGTGCTTGTTGATAGAGTGGGCAGTCCAACAGAATGTAGCTAACAGATACTGGAACTTGACAATTCTCACAGAGAGGAACAGGACGCCTCTCCATGAAATACCTGTGAGTAAGACGAGTGTGGCCAATGCAAAGACGGGAGAGAGTAGTCTCCCAACCTCGACACTGATGACAAGAAGACAGCCAGAAACCTATACTCGGTTTAACAGAATGAAGTTTATGGAGCAGATCAGACCAATGTTGTTGCCAACGGGTGCAAAGATGGGTAGCAATTACAGCAAAATAGTCCGTGAATGGAACACCTCTATATGAAACTGGGAGGTCATGTACTGCTGACCACACAGCAGTGTCTGCCTGTTCATTGCCCTGTACGTCAATATAACCAGGAACCCAGCAAAAAAACAATATCTCTGTGTTTGCTAGAGATACGGCGTAACCAAAGTTGGATACGAAGAACTAGGGGGTGAGGTGTATCAAATTTCCGTATAGCCTGTAAAGCACTATGGGAGTCTGAAACTACCACAAATGGTGACACAGGCATAGATGCGATACAGATAAGTGCTACAAGAATGGCATACAATTCAGCCATAAAAATGTTAGCCAAGGGTAATAAATGCCCTCGTACAACACTGTCCAGAAACACTGCTGCAAATCCGATGCCATCAGAAGACTTAGAACCATCAGTATACACAGCGATGGCATAAGAATGAGAACGGAAGTAGTCAAGAAAAAGAGAGCGGGAAATGACCATAGGTAGTTGGGCTTTCACATTTGGCAGTGGGAAAGAACAGATACGAACAGCTGGAACTTCCCGAGGGGGCAGGGAAAAGCGAGACGCTACATGAACATAGAGAGGTGGTAACTGAAGAGAAGATGAACGGGGTAAATGGGGACGACAAACAAATCAAGAACGCCTACTAACATCAGTGATTATCTTGTGATTATCCAGTGATTATCATGAGATTGAACATAATAGTGAAGGCAGTGAGCATCACAACGATCAGACAAGGATGGAAAATTTGCTTCTGCATAGAGGCTGTCAACAGGGGATGAACGAAAGGCACCAAGCCACAGACAGAGACCTTGGTGATGTATGGGATCTAACTTAGAGTGGCGGGAGAGGCTGCAGAATAGATTTGGTCACCATAATCTAGCTTGGACAAGAATAGGGTGGAATGCAAATGGAGGAGAGTGCGACGATATGCTCCCCATGAACGATGCGTAAGAACCTTAAGGAGATTTAGCCGACCATGGTAAGTTGTCTTTAACGAAGAAATGTGAGGTCTCCATGTCAGTCGGTGATCAAAGAACTGGCCCAGAAACCTGACTGTATCACATGCCGGAATACATGAACCATGTAAGTACAAGGGAGCATCCGGTATAAGCGAGCGTCTAGTGAAGGTATTGAATCAGGTTTTCATACTGGAAAATTTAAAGCCATGAGAGGTGGTCCAGTGAGAGACTCGGTCTATCCAAACTGAAGGGAGGCTGCTACCAGTTGACAGTTAACCCATAAACGGTCCAAGCAGATCTACGTTCACATGTGTAGTGCTACAAAAGTAGATCTACTTTTTTTTACATATTTTCAAATATAACAACAAAAAAGTAGATCAAAGTTTTTTTTACATATTTTCAAATGTAAAAAAACAAAAAGAAGATCTACTTTTTTTACATACTTTCAAATGTTGAAAAAACGTATATATACATTTGGACCGTTTACGGGTTAATGCCCGAGTAAGGTACAGCGAGGTCATCAACAAAGTGATGACCAAATATGCGAAGGAAGACTGGAAGGTAGGTCATTTAT
Organism: Cherax quadricarinatus; assembly: GCF_038502225.1. Lineage (NCBI taxonomy): Eukaryota > Metazoa > Arthropoda > Malacostraca > Decapoda > Parastacidae > Cherax > Cherax quadricarinatus. Next base: position 22,730,458 of record NC_091299.1, read on the forward strand.
AGCTAAGAGAAAAAGAGTAGTACTGAGGACATGGCCTTGTGGGACTCCTTCAGCTTGAACAAAGTCTGAGGAAACCGAGGTGTCAATATGGACCCAAATTATTATAACCAAAAAGAAATATGGACCAAAAAATGTCTATCGGACAAGAAAGCAGTGATGAAGTTTGGTAGATTACAGCGGATGCCTAAGGAGTGGGCTTGGGCTAGAATGTTATACCTCCAAGTGGTGTCATATGCCTACTCTAGATCGAAAAAGACCGCTAGTACAGAGTGGTTGTTGGCAAAGGTATTTCGAATATACTTATCGAAGTGAAGCAAGGGGTCTAAAGTAGAGCAGCCTTTGCAAAAGCATATTGGCAAAGGGAAAGGCTGTTGTGCGTGTCTAAGAACCACATCACACGTTTATTCACCAATCGTTCCATCACCTTGCAGACCACACTGGTCAGAGCACTGGGACGATAGTGAGAGGTGTCAAGCCCTGAGGCACCCAGTTTGCGAAACGGTAGTACAATAGCTGATTTCCAGTGTTGTGGGAGAACCCCTCGCTCTCAAATTAGATTGAAAAGACGTAAAAGAATGGGAAGGGCCATAGAATGGAGATGGTGTAGCATACTGATGTGGATATCATCAGGTCCTGGTGCAGACGGCCAGCACATGGAAAGCGTGGACTCTAATTCTAGAAGAGTAAAAGGTGCTATATGGCTCCAATCCATTGGAGGAGAAATCTAAGGGCAATTGCTCTTTGGTAGGTTTAGACACAAGAAATGAGGGACAGAGGTGAAGCCCTCAGGAGATATGAACAAGATAGTTCCCGATTTCTGTGGCAACTTCTAAAGGTTCTGCGACATCAACTCCAGCAACCCGCAAAACGGGAGCTGGGTCTGGAGTGTACTTACCACACAATTTCCGCACCTTTTTCCAAACTGCGCACATAGGGGAAGATGAGGTAATGGTAGACAGGTAGTCTCGCCAACAAGTGCGTTTAGTATCGTGTATGACACAGCGAGCAACTGCCCTTGCGCTCTTAAAGTACAACAGACACTATGTGGTACGGTTATATTGGTAATGGCCCCATGCAGCATGTTTTAAATGCGCCACGTGGGTGCATGTAGGAGACCAAGGTACGCATGTCTGAGAATGCCTACCTGAGGTTTGAGGAATAGAACGAGTCGTCCTGGTTAGGACTAAGGTCGAAAATTGGTGTGCCAGTTCATCAATAGATGACGAAAGGGATCCTTGCAACAGGTGGTAAGATGGGAGGGCTACGAAATGGCCGGGTATATGTAGTAGAAGTAAGGACAGGAAAGTGATCACTAACGTGTTAATCTGGAAGAACAGACCACATGAAATCAAGTGCAATGGGTGAGGAACAAATAGAAAGATAAATGCAGGAGAGAGACTGAGAGCGAGAAGTCAAAATGGGTAGGAGAACCCATATTTAAAACATGAAGAGGATGAGAAGCGAGAAGTCTCTCTAACTGATCACCACGAGAATCGCAGTGAGACCCTCCCCACAGGTGATGGTGAGCATTAAAATCACCCAACAAGATGGTTGGTGTAGAGAAGAAATTAAAAATGCAATATCAAAGATACAGAATGCACAGGAGGGAGAAAGATAGAGAGCAAACTGTAAACCATCTGTGTAAATAAATACGAGCTGCAGTATAATGCAGTGGGGAACGAACAAAAACTTGATACGGTATATCAATGCACATATGAAGCATGCTTTCATTAAGTGATTCGTCAGGTAAAGGAGCTGAAGAATGTAATAGCATGTAGCCCGAAACTGGGTGAATGAGAGCAGAACGAATTTGAGGCTCTTGCAACCCAACACATACTGGGGACAACTGGGAGAGCAACACTTGGAGTTCTCTTTGATTGCCCCTAAGGCCACAAACATTCCATTGTAAAAAAGACATTATGTACAGAAATAAAATTGGCATCAATAAGAAACAATAAAACCCATGGGGTTTTAGGATCTGTAAAGTGAACGTGTGGGGGTAACGGTAAGCATGTAAGCTAGGAAGAATTAGAATGTTGTGGAGGAATAGATTATTGCGAGGGTTGTAAAATAGAAGGGGTAGAAGGAGGCGCGTTGGCGTCCATCAGGGGTGTCGTCTTCACAATATAGCTGGAGATAACGTCTGAAGTCTATGTTGTTAAGGAAGCCAACAATGTCATGATGTCAGAGATAGGAGAGGCATTGTAAGTAAAGGTCAGAGTAACTATGGAGGCAACCAAAGAGGTCTAAAGGGAGCACAGAGTATGGACCTCAGGAGATGCATTGGCTGGGGTAGAAGAGGCCTGCAGTGTAACAGGAGGAGAGGAAGGAGGTTGGAGGGTAACTATGGAGGAAGACGAGGGGGAACCAGGGGAAGAGGGGACTACACGAGGGGGGTGAACCTTTACCTTTGTGTGAGAGCTGGAAAGGGGATGAGATCTAGGCTCCGAGGTAGGAGACATATTCTGTGCAGGTGATGGACACGAAGAAAGTGTAGGTCTGCAAGGTCTCGTAGACTGAGAAGCAAGCGAGCGAGATGAAGTTGGAAGTGGTGCAGAGGTAGGAGTGTCAGAGGATAAAACTGCAAATTAGAAACTGGGGCAACCCCAGAAGGCATGGATGCAGAGGGATTGGGAGGCAGGAGGATAGTCGAGGTTGGAGGTCTTTGGGCTACCCGAGCATACGGGACACGAGACAGCCATAGTGTGAGGCCCTCACGCTCCTTAAGATAACGGATCTCTCATTCATTATGATAAACCTGGCAATGGCATGAAAAGGAGGAGGTTCCTTGCAACTGAAACAAGAGGGGGGAAGACTATAAGACGTATTGGAATGATCTGCTGCGCCACAGACCGGGCATTCTGCCACAGATTTGCAGTGTTTAGCAGGGTTCCCAAAATGCCAGCAATTACGACACTGTTGGGGAGTGGGAACTACTTAACGGACCTCTAGGCAATGTCCCGCAATCCAGACAGAGAACAGAAGTTCATGGCAGTCGAAGGTTAAATGAGCGATGTTACTAGAAAAGCGGCTCCCCCCACTAGCGGGCAGAATGTATCTACCTTAAGAAGAGGGAGGTTCTGGAGGGCTAATTCTAAAATATCCTTGCTGCAAGATAAAAAATCACTCTGTACAATGGTATGCGGTAAGACCATAGTACCACTGCAAGAATTAAGAGTAGCGTGTTTACGATTATTATTATAATCAAGGGGGAAGCGCTAAACCCGGAGGATTATACAGCGCCTGGGGGGGGGATGTGGAAGGCATTCAGGCTTAATTCGGGGAACTGGAGCACAGATCCAATTCCCTAAATCAAGAGCCCCTCACCAACATCAAGGAACCTTCCTTGAGGGGAGCGTGCTTACGAATGGTGACTGGTATGTTATCTATGGAAGCGATGTGGGAGAGAGCATGAGCTTGCTCTGAATTCTGTACTGTTATGACATGCACACCTCTTCGAAGAGTGTGGAAGGATATATATTGGCCAACGTGCCGCAAAAGTGTTTTACCAATTCCATGATCAGAAAGATAATTAGTTTGAGACATCTGTAAAGAAAAGAACATAAGAAATGAGGAATACCACAGCAGGCCTGTTGGCCCATACTAGGCAGGTCCTTCACAGATCCATCCCACTAAAAGAATTTTGTCCATTGCATACTCATTAGCCCAGTACACAAAGGTAGTGAGTGTCGCATAGGTCGTTTTGAGTGATCATCGACAAACTGTTGTCAGTAGATTGTCTTGGATGTTTAGAAGTAGTACCGTGGGCGGTCTGACCTGAGGGAGGTGGGCAATCCGAAAACCGTCACACTGTATTCAGGGAAGCCAGACGCATTGTGAAAGGTGTGCTAGAAGCACCTGAAGCGGGTGACGAAGCATCACCGGCAGAAGATATAGGGGTATGAGAAGAGTAGAGTGAATGGACCGATAATGAAGCAGGGTCAGAACAGGGCGTGGGATCAGAAAGGGGTCTTGGAGGAGGAAGGGTTTCACTGGGCGAAGACTCCATAATAAAGGTGCTTCTTCTGTGATATCTCCTTTCTTGTTGTTTTAAGAAAAAAAGAAAGAAGGAAAGAAAAAAAAAGGGACAATGGAAGGACAGTCACTAGGAGGCATGGATTATTATTATTATTATAATCAAAAAGAAGCGCTAAGCCACAAGGACTATACAGCGCTGCAGGGCAGGAAGGAAGCGAGGGCATCAGGTGGCAAAAGGGAGATGGATGAGCAACAGGTTACGGATAACAGCGGGGCAGTGGATGGTGAAAGGGTAAAGGGCAGCAAGAGACTGAACCAGAAAGGGCTGAGGGGAGTGTGAAAAGTATCATCAGAGTTTGTGGAGTAAATCAGTCGTTGTCAAGAAGTCAATGAGAGAGTCAGGATTAAAGGAGGGTCCATCAGCAAGAAGGGAAGGTAAAGAGAGAGTAGGAGAACGAAGACGACGTTGGAGGTAAATTCTGCGTGCTCGTTGATAGAGAGGGCAGTCTAACAGAATGTGGCTAATCGATACTGGAACTTGACACTGCTCACAGAGAGGAACAGGGTGCCTCTCCATGAGATACCCATGAGTAAGACGAGTGTGGCCAATGCGAAGGCGGGAGAGAGTGGTCTCCCAACCTCGGCACTGATGACAAGAAGACGGCCAGTAACCTATGCTCGGTTTAATAGAATGAAGTTTGTTACCGAGCAGAGTTGACCAACGTTGTTGCCAACGGGTGCGAAGGTGGGTAGCTATTGCAGCAAAATAGTCTAGAAATGGAACACCTCGATAGGAAATTGGTAGGTCATATACTGCTGACCGCGCAGCAGTGTCTGCCTGTTCATTGCCCTGTACGTCGACATGACCAGGGACCCAACAAAAAACAATATCTTTATGTTTGGTAGAGATACGGCGTAGCCAAAGTTGGATACGGAGAACTAGGGGATGAGATGTATCAAATTTTCGTATAGCCTGTAGAGCACTAAGGGAGTCTGAGACTACTACAAATGATGACACAGGCATAGATGCGATACGAATAAGTGCTGCAAGAATGGCATACAGTTCAGCAGTAAAAATGCTAGCTGAAGATAGTAAATGCCCTCGTACGACGCTGTCCGGAAACACTGCTGCGAATCCGACGCCGTCTGAAGACTTAGAGCCATCTGTGTACACAGCGGTGGCATGAGAATGAGAGTGGAAGTGATCAAGAAAAAGAGAGCGGGAAGCCACCGTAGGCAGTTGAGCTTTCGAGCAAGGGAGTGAGAAAGAACAGACCCGAACAGCTGGAACTTCCCAGGGGGGTAGGGAAAAGTGAGATGCTACATGAACATATAAAGGTGGTAACTGAAGGGAAGACAAGAGTGAAAGTAGGCGAAGAGAAAAGGGACGGAGCAAACAGGGGCGGCGAACGAATAAAGAATGTCTACTAATATCGGTGACCATTCTATAAATGGAAGGATTGTGTAGATCGTGAGAGCGTACATAGTAACGAAGGCAATGGGCATCACGGCGATCAGACAAGGATGGAACATTTGCTTCTGTATAGAGGCTCTCAACAGGGGAAGAGCGAAAAGCACCAAGGCACAAACGTAAGCCTTGGTGATGGATAGAGTTAAGGCTAGAGAGAGTAGCAGGAGAGGCCGCGGAATAAATCTGGTCACCATAATCGAGTTTCGATAAAACGAGGGCTGAATGTAGGCGAAGCAGAGTTCGACGATCAGCTCCCCAGGAAAGATGAGCAAGGGTTTTAAGAAGGTTTAGCCGGCTGTGACAAGTTGCCTTCAGAGAGGTAATGTGAGGTTTCCAGGTTAACCGACGGTCAAAGAGAAGGCCTAGAAACCTGACTGTATCACGTTCGGGGATACGGGAGCCATAGAGATACAAAGGATGATCGGAGATAACAGAGCATCTAGTGAAAGTAATTTGGTGAGTTTTGGTACTTGAAAATTTAAACCCATGTGTGGTGGCCCAAGTGGAAACACGGTCGACCGCATGCTGGAGAGAAACTGCAATAAGGTGACAGTCAGCGCCTGCACAAGCAATAGCGAAGTCATCAACATAGAGTGATGACCAAATATTGGGTGGAAGAACAGAGGCCAAATCATTTATAGCAAGGAGAAAAAGTGTTGTGCTTAGAACACATCCCTGAGGGACACCTTCAGCTTGGACAAAGTCCGGGGAAAGAACATTATTGACTCGAACACGGAAATGTCTGTCAGTTAAAAAGTTCTTAAGGAAGGATGGTAGATTGCCTCGGAGGCCTAAGGAATGGGCCTGGGCCAAAATATTATACCTCCAAGTTGTGTCATATGCCTTCTCAAGGTCAAAAAATATGGCAATAACTGAGTGATTATTCGCAAAGGCATTACGAACATACGTATCCAAGCGTAGTAAGGGGTCTATGGTAGAACGACCCTTACGAAAGCCATATTGACTAGCGGAGAGACTGTTGTGAGTCTCTAAATACCACATTAAACGTCGATTTACGAGGCGTTCCATCACTTTGCAAACTGCACTTGTAAGAGCGATGGGGCGATAGTGGGAGGCATCATGTCCTGTAGTACCCGGTTTGCGGAAAGGGAGAACAATGGCAGATTTCCACAGCTGGGGAAGAACTCCTTGTGCCCAAATAAGATTGAAGAGGTGTAAGAGGACTACAAGGGCTGACCGATGTAAATGTTGTAACATACGAATATGAATGTCATCAGGCCCAGCTGCCGATGATCGGCAAGCTGAGAGCGTTGCCTCCCGTTCTTGAAGTGTAAAAGGCACATTATACTGTTCTTCTCCGAGAGAAGAAAAGTCCAAGGGTACTAACTCTCTGGCAGACTTTGAGGAAAGAAACGAGGGGCATAGATGGAGCCCTCGGGAAATACGGACCAGATGTGTGCCAAGTTCAATGGCAACGTCGAGAGGGTTTGCTATATCAACACCAGTGACCCGTAGAACAGGAGCCGGGTCAGGAGAGTATTTACCACTCAATTTCCTCACTTTTTTCCAGACTGCACTCATAGAAGAAGCAGAGGTGATGGTGGAAACATAGTCTCGCCAACAAGTGCGTTTAGCTTCACGGATGACACGGCGAGCGATCGCACGCTTCTGCTTAAAATCAACAAGTCTCTCAGCGGTTCTATTGTACCGGTACCTGCCCCATGCAGCACGTTTCAAACGTACTGCACGAGCACAAGCAGGAGACCACCAAGGCACGCACTTCTGAGAATGCCTGCCTGAGGTGTGGGGTATAGAATGAGAAGCTGCGGTATAAACTGATGTCGAGAAGATGTGTAGGAGCTCATCAATGGAGGATGAAGAAGGAACCTCACTAAAAGCAGTGAGGTGTGAGTAAAGATCCCAATTTGCCCGATCAAATTGCCAGCGAGGGCTACGGGAAGGTGGTGAATAGGAAGGAGAAGTAAGAATGATCGGAAAATGATCGCTGTCATGTAAGTCTGGTAGAACAGACCAGGTGAAGTCTAGTGCTGTGGAGGAAGAGCAGACTGATAGATCGATGCAAGAGAGAGTATGAGTACGAGGATCAAAATGGGTGGGAGTACCCGTATTTAAAACATGGAGGGGGTGAGAGGCAAGAAAAGCCTCCAACTGAATGCCACGTGAGTCACAATGAGACCCCCCCCAGAGGAAATGGTGGGCATTAAAATCACCAAGTAACAGAAGTGGTGGTGGTAAGGATGAAACAAGAAAGGCAAAGTCTGGGATAGAAAATGCTCGAGAAGGAGAGAGATATAAAGAACATATTGTAAACCACTTATTCAAGTGGATACGGGCTGCAGTGTAATGCAGCGAGGTATGGACAAATAGTTGACAGTACGGAATATCATTGCGTAGAAGAAGGGCACTTTCATTAAAGGTCCCATCTGAGAAAGGATCCGAAGAATACAATAAATTATAGCCTGAGATAGGTTGGAAAACAGCCGAGTGTAATTTTGGTTCTTGTAAGCAAGCACCAACAGGGGAAAACCTGGAAAGCAACATCTGAAGCTCACCCCGATTACCCCTGAGGCCGCGGATATTCCACTGTAAATAGGCCATGATTGGCGATGAAGAAAATATCAGGAATCTGTAGGTAAAGGCACCTACGGACTAGAGGGGTTAGAAAAGTCAACGTGTGGTGGCATTGGAAGATGTTCAAGTAGCGAAGGAACGGAGCGTTGCGAAGAATGGGGTTGTGAAGATGGAGGAGAGGGAAGAGAAGGAACAGGAAGTGAATCAGTGTCCATTGAAGGTTTAGTCTCTGCAATATATTCTGAAATGGCTTCAAGTGTTTCTGAATTCAAAGATGTATGGGAAACCATATTGGAGATAGGAGGAGGAGGGTGAGTAAAGATTGGGACAGTAATAGACTGTACCAAAGTAGAGGGGGAGGGAAAAGTGTAAGGGACTGGAGATGAAGTGTGGGGGGGGACAGAAGAGGTAGAAACCTGGGAGGTGACAGAAGAGGGAGAAACTTGGGAGGGGACGGGGGTGGAAGGCATAGTACGAGGAGGAGGGTGAATCTCCACACTTGTAATAGAGCCAGAGAGAGGGGAAGAACTAGGTACAGAGACTGGAAAGGTAACGTGTGGAGGTGGAAGAAGGGAAGGAAGGGGCAAAGAAGATTTGAGCAATGTGGATTTTTTGGACTTCTGAGTAGAGGGGCGATTGGTATTAGGTGTCGTACGAGGTCTTGTCGATACTGGGGCTTGTGAGGAAGGACGCGAAGATGTGAGAACAGACTGAGTTGTAGTCGGGACGTCAGAGCCAAGGACAGCAAAAGGATTAGATGCCGTAATGGCTATGGGAGGGGTAACAACAGAGGAGGCTGCAGATGGGACCCCAGAAGTGGGGGGATGTTTGGAAACACGAGAATAAGAAACACGGGGTAGTCTCCCTTGGAGGCGGAGATGAGTAACTGCCATAGCATAAGGGAGACCTTCTGCCTCTTTGAGGCAACGGATTTCACGTTCATTTAAGTAGACCTGGCAACGGCGGGAGTACGAAGGGTGAGCTTCATTACAATTAAGGCAAGATGGAGGTTGACTGCAAGATGTATTAGAATGGTTGTCGGCACCACAGACTGGGCATTCGGCCATAGATCTGCAATATTTCGCTGGGTGACCAAAACGCCAGCAATTTCTACATTGTTGCGGTGTAGGTATCACCTTTCGAACTTGTAACCGATGTCCCGCGACATATACAGAGGACGGGAGTTCTCGGCTGTCAAAAGTTAAACGAGCCACATTGCAAGGGTAACGTCTCCGCCCCCGGGCAGGAAGGACATAAGTGTCTACTTTGAGGATTGGGAGATCCTGGAGTTCCAGCTGTTCAAAAATGTCATTGCCACATGACTGGAAATTCTGTTGGACTATGGTATGGGGCAGAATGACAGTACCACTACAAGAATTGAGAGAAAGATGTTTTTCAATAGTGATAGGAGTAGTATCGATATTCGAAAGGAGAGAAAGATCATGAGCTTGGGTAGCATTCTGGACAGTGACGATGCGCGTACCGCTCTTGAGAGCGTGAAATGAAATATCTCTGCCAACATGACGCAGGAGCGCTTTGGCAATACTATGGTCAGAAAGGTAGGCAGAAGAAGAAGTTGGTCTTAAAGTAAAGAATTTAGTCCATTGTGTGGTCCGAAACTGAGCGTGGAGAGGGAGTGCTTGACGTGTCGGTCGTTTCCGAGTAGAATGGGAAGGTAACGACGGAGCATCATCAGGAGATTGACGTTGGCGTTTAGGAGTAGGACCGGAGTTGGTCCGGCATGAAATGGGTGGGCGATTCGAAAATTGCCGTACCGTAGAGGGAGAAGCCGGAAGCATAGTCAAAGGAGAGCGGAGTTCAGACAAATCGAAGGAGTCAGTCGAAGCCCCGGTACCTGAAGCGGGTGAGGAAACAGCACCAGCAAGAGGTACAGGGGCATCAGGAGTGTCCGAAGAGTGGTCTAAACACAAGGCAGGGTCAGAATGGGGTGCGGTATCAAGAAGGGGCCCGGGGGTAGTGGTTTCATGGACTAGGGCTGCCATGGTTAGGTTACTCCTTTGCTTTTTGTTTTTAAGAAAAAAAAAGAAAGAAGAAAAGAAAATAAAAACAAAAAAAAGAATAAAAAAAGGGGGGAGCGGGGAGGAATAGTTCCCAGGAGGAATGAAAGGGCCGGAAATCTCCCTCCGCGCCCAAGAGGACTCGACACCGCTAGTAGCGCAGATGCAGCATGGAACCCGTGCCATACCCTACCCTTCATGCCAGTAAACCAGCAATCCGGGATAGCAACCTCACATCTGCCGAGCTACCTCGGTGGACAAAAGAGAGGGCGGCCGGATATCCGCCACAAAGCATACCTCCTTCAGCCACCACCCCCGGAATCCGAAAGGTGGCTTCCAGAGATACACCCGTCGCCCAAAAGACACCCAAAGCTACTCCGGGATACCGGAGAGGGATCGGGACATCCCTAGGCAATCCAGATTCCACGGCAAACTACGCCACCGCCAAGAAACCTCAACGGAATGGGATCGACCCCGGTGTCCTTTCCCCTACCTAGGAACTAGCACGCCTGTGGGAGAAATCACGAAGGCTAAAAAGAGGAAGGGCAAAAGGGAGGGGTGAGGAGGAGGAGGAGGAATGGAAAAAGGGGAGGATGGGGAGGATGGGATAGGGGAGGGGAGAATGGGGGGTAATTAGGTTCGGTCTGAGGAAGAAGACCGACAGGGCTAATTCCTCAGACCAAGAGCCTCTTCACCACGCCAAGGAGCCCCCCTTGAAGAGGAGGAGGCATGGAGGGGCCAAAAGCCCTCCCCTCATCTGAGAGGGCCTCAAGTCCACCAGTAGCGAAAATGCAGCGTGGAACCAATGCTATACCCTATCCTTCACACCAGTAAACCAGCACTCCAGGATAGCAGCCTCACATCTACCGAGCTACCTCGGCGGACCAAAGAAAGGGTTGTCGGAAACTCGCCACAAAGCATACCTCCTTCGGCCGCGACCTCCTGGACCCAACAGGCAGCTTCCAGAGATACACCCATTACCCGAAGGGCACCTCACCCACTTCCTGGAAATCCGGGAAGGGAGCAGGGCACCTTCAGACAATTCAGATTCCATGACAAACCACACCATCCCCAAGGGACCTTATGAAGTGGGACGAACCCCGGCACGTCACCCCCTGCCTAGAAATTGTAATGCCAGAGGGGAGGACCCCCAGAGGCTACAAATGGGACAGGAAACAAGGGGAGGGTGGGGAGAGGGGAGAAAAGGGGAAAAAAGGAGGGGTATGGGGAGGGTAGGGAAGGGAGGATTAGGGGGTAATTACGTTCAGTTGAAGAAAACCAAAAGGTCCAATTCCTCAGACCAATAGCCTCTTTACTGCTACAAGGACCCTCCCTCCCCTTAAAGAAGAGGTAGCATTGAAGAATTCAAGGAAATAGGACTCTGGAGATTTACTTATTTGAAGGCAGATATCACACACAGAAAGATCATGCCAGTGAAGGATGGTGTGGTACAGAGGATGTATGCACTTGAACCACTAGGGCCTTTATGGTGTTTCTTTACATCTAAAGGATTTAACCTGGATGTGACCATTATTAATTATTGCAAGCTACTACAATGTTGAAATATATAAACGTTTGCAAATGAGGCGAAAAATATTAAATTCCCAGTTTTTCTTGGTAAGATTCATTACTTTTTTTTGTTTTTTTGGCAGAGTGGAAGTGGAGGTTAAAGATTAAAAACAATTTTTCTACACAATATTACATATATATTTTTACATCTCCATTTTAGTTATAATGTTGATAATTTCCTGGAATAATAGCCAGTAATTTGATATACATACAACTGGTTATTAATATGGATCTTTATTAATACAGAACTGCACTGTATGACCCTTGTAGGTTCAGTGCTTTTTTTTATAATAATAATAATACAAATACAGTATTTGTGTAATTTTTGCAGGTTCTGCAAAATTTTTCCCTCAAATTCCATATTATTATTATTATTATTATTATAATCAAAAACAAAATAATCAAATTCCATAATCATTTATGAATTTTGTATAACTATGTTATGTAAACTTGTGTATAAACTGCAATAATAAAATTTGTAAAGTGTATATAATCAGAACATTCAGAAAAAGGTCAAGTCATTTATTACACAGTTTTGTAAAGATATTGAGAAAAAGTACTTTGATAAATATCTATTGGTCATTATACCACTTATTACACATATAATAAAATCAGAGTGGCTAATCTTTATTATTTATCAGCAATAAAAATAAATGCACTTACAGATCAATGGTTGACACAGCACCTTCATAAGAGAGCTACAGCACTTAATTTGGCATAAAAATATTTCAACTGTCTTAATTCTGCTATTGCAAATTGTCAAAAAAGAACAAAAGCTACTCTTCCTATCATAAATGATAGTGATATTTTACCAGGAGAAATGGAAAAATTTCTGCTGCTGAAGTCATTTGATGATCCACCTTGTGGAATTTTTGGTCATGTGACTAAGACTGTTGGCTTACTTGTCCATTTCAAAAATAAATTATCACCACATAGTAGCATCTTAGTAGAGTTACTGTACAGGTTAATTCCTCTCACTAATGTAACACAATTTTAAAATACATGTACAGGGTGTCTACAAAACACTCCCTGATTTCACACAGGTATAACATGTAACTTTACTGTAATAATCTTTCACAGTTAGTAGCTTCAGATGCAGAATTTCATTCAGTTTCATGTGGTATAGGGTAGCATTAAAGACACTATGTGCGCCCCTCTGGTTGCTCGGCAAACATCGATGCGATAGTCCAGTTCGATCCAGACACACTGCAGCATATCTGGTCTTACCATGCGAACTGCCTCAGTGATCAAAATTTTCAGCTCCTCCAGGCCACTTGCAGAGGTCACCAGACCTGTTTGTGACTTCTTTCTTTGGGGGTATGTGAAGAGCACAGTTTATGTACCACCACTACCTGCAACCCTGGAGGAGCTGAAAATTTCAATCACTGAGGCAGTTCGCATGGTAACACCAGATAAGATGCAAAGCGTCTGGACCGAATTGAACTATCACATCGATGTTTGCCGAGCAACTGGAGGGGCACACACTGAGTGCCTTTAATGTTACCCTATACCACATGAAACAATGAAATCTTGCATCTGAAGCTACTAACTGTGAAAGATTACAATAAAGTTGCATGTTATACCTGTTTGAAATCAGGGAGTGTTTTTGTGGACACCCTGTGTAAATAAATGCTGGTCAAGTAGAGAACATATTTATTCTAGTTCTGGTTTTGAATTTGCTTTACATTAGGTATGAATTATAATTCTTGATAATTTAATTTTAGAATATGTTGTCAAAGTGTACCATATTTAACCCTTAAACGGTCCAAACAAATCGACGTTCAAATTCGTAGTGCTACAAAAGTAGATCTACTTTTTTTTACATATTTTCAAATATAACAAAAAAATGTAGATAAAAGTTTTTTTACACATTTTCAAATGTAAAACAAAAAAGAAGATCTACATTTTTTTACATACTTTCAGATGTTGAAAAAACGTATATATACGTTTGGACCATTTAAGGGTTAAGGAAGTAAGCAATTATAAAAGAGCCATTTATGTGACATTTGGCATATATAGGACGGTATCAGCGTATTGAATATTTCAGAATACAGTGGAACCCCAGATTTCGTCCTTAATCCATTCCAGGTCGGTCGGTCTAAATCCAAAACGAATGAAAAGAGAAGCAATATTTCCCATAAGAAATGTAAATACAATTAATCCGTTCCAGACACCCAAAAATATTAACAAAAAATTTATTTTTTAAAAAGTAAGTATAGTTTCACATACAGAAAACAATGAGAAAGAAATATAAATGACTAATGAAATGGATTAATGAACATTTAACATCATACTTACCTTTATTGAAGACTCTTGTTAGGGTATGGACGGTGAGGAGGGGAGAGGGAGGAGAAGCAGATGTTATTGTTTGGAAGGGAAATCCTCCTCCATAAGGACTTTAGGTATCAAAGAACTACCCAGGGTTACTTCCCTTCTTTGTCTTTTACTGGCACTGGACCCTTGTCACACTAAAAATCTGTCCAGAGAGCTCTGTTTCTGGCGTCTCTTTAAGAGTTGCCTAAAATAGGACAAGGTATTGTCACTGAACATGTTGCAGATACGGCTTGTATCAGCTTGGTCAGGGTGATATTTTTCCACAAAAGTTTGCACAAATGTCCTTAATCACCCCTTTTGCAACATCAGCTTCCTTGATTTCTACTTTCTTTGCCAGGATGGAACTGATTGTTGATTTGGACCTCCCATACATCCTGGCGAGCTTGGCCACATGTACACCACTTTCATATATTTCTACAATCTCTTTCTTGAATTGTATCATATTTCTCACTTTCTTTACCAAAGGGCTGGCACTAGGAACTTACTTGGGGCCCATGGTGGCTTATTTCGCAGTCGCACTAAAAAAACAATGAATTATTATGAAATGTTTTGGATGAATGCTCACTCAACCAGTGACAGAGCCAGACCGAGACACATACGCATGAGTGGCAACATCCCAAGCAGGTGAACACGTCTGATACGGACAATTTCCGGGACGAGGTACAAAATCCGGAGCAAAATTTCACAAAAAGTGGTCGAAATCTAAATCATACGATATCTGGTGTGGATGAAATCCAGGGTTCCACTATACCTGTAGAGTGGAAATTTACAAAAAATGTACTGAACAATTATGAGTCATTTACTAACAATTTATAATGGCTAAAACAGAAAGTGCAAAAAACTAATCACCTTATGAGCTTATTTATAATATTTGCAGCACTTGTTAACGTAAGTCGACACCCAACAACAAGAGTAATAAACACTGCTCAGTGGCACAAACACACACACACATAATAAAAACAAATATTAGGAGCTGAGGGAAGTGTTTGAAATTTAACTGTTAACAAACAGTGTATTTGTAATGAATCTCAAAATTTTCATATTTTGTACAGTATTTTGTATTTTATACTAATCACATTCTTGTACCATCAATGTATGTTTTGAACTTGTGCACCATTTTGTATAATAAAGTATGTATATGTATTTAAGATGGGGTGGAAGAACAACATTCAAACAGCTTCAAAGAGAAACCTCAATATTTTACCTAGAAACCCTGGAATGGGTCTAAGGCTATGGGTCCCCACACATGTGCCTGAAGGAGGACCCCATCTATATTTATTAATTAGAAAGATAATTCCATTCACATGAAAGTGCCAAACTCATTTGGTAGGGAGGAAGACAGGAAGAATATTGTATATATTGGCTGCTGTATAGGGCTTCTGTTGTATGTTAAAATATACAGTGTTCTTCTTGTTTTGTTTAGTTTTTATATAGATTTGCTTGTAGTACTGGTAGACAACTTTAAAGACAGATAAGTATGAATAAACAGAAGGGTGGACGAGGGGCTCAAACCACGGTTTATTCATTGACAGTTGTTTATTATAGCTTAATTTGAGTCCACAGGCAAGTGAAAATTTTTCTGGCAATGGTAATGACCACATTTATACTTGTCTGGTCTTGGTTTCAATCTGAATATTAAAAAATGACTATACAGTGCTGCTAAATTTTTAACTAAATGCATATTTGTGCACAGAATAGCCTGGTAATTGCAAAACATAAATGTTACTATATTAACCACCAATAATATCCTTATGATAATTATTGTAGTATGGTAAACTATCATAGAATTATTAAACTCACAAAAACTGCAAAACTCTTAAGGTCACCAGTAATATATAAAATGCCAAAGGTGAGATTTGATGCCACCTGGCATCAAATCTACAGTACATTATGGAGTGCATGATTTTAGTGGTAAGACAGAGATGCATTATACCTCTGTGAGAAAAGTACAGCAAATTTACCAATTTCTATCAACCCTGAAAAAGTCAAACTCCATTATCAGTAGAAATATATAATAGTAGTAAGTTTCATGTTAAATCATTTTTCATTACCTCAGGGAAAAAGTTCTACCAAAAAATAAAAAAAGTTCAAAATTAATTCTTTCTATGAAGTTTTATTAAGTACAAGTTTTATAATATTTTTGGACTTGGTTGAAGACTAGATCATCTAACAACACAATTGCATTTTTGAAATTTTGTAAAGTTACAAAAATACACTTTAAAATATGGAGATCATTATAACCCTTTACTAATTACACTATACAACAGTCGTACATTCATGAAAAATTCTCAGTTTATCAATATACAAACAATAGAATGTAAAAAAATTCTTAAATGTAGATTAAGAACAATGACATGTAAGGCATCATATACTGGGAATCAATACAAAGCAATAAGTTGCAATCATTATTGCCTCGGTTAATGAAATATTATGGGAATCCCCAACTTATGAATTAGTTGCATTCCACCTTACATTACAAGTGAACCGTTGCAACACACAACATACGACTCATAGACAACGTAATCACATGGGATCGTTATGTTTCACTCGTGCTGGTAACTGTGAATTGCCAGCAGTAAAATTTAGATTGATTCTTAAGAACCCTTTGTTCATAAGTTTCAATGTTCATAACTTGGAGATTCCCTGTTATTACTGTGTACAGTACTGAACTATGATCATCATAAATTATAATTATATCTTAAATGCATCTTACATAGAAATCAGAAATCAATAAGCCATAACTAAACAATTAATAAGGAACATCAGTGTAAGCACCCATTATAGACGTTCATATTCAACATTAAATGCAATAAAATGTGAAATGACAATACTTTATGAGATAACTATATACAGTATATAAAGAGTGTAATAACTTAGAAAAATATGCTTAAAAGTCAGTGATAATCATTAATTTGTTCTTCAACTGTTGCATATGGGAACATTACCAGTTACTGTATGGTAAGATTTTGTAACTTATTTTGTATGTTACTTTTCATCATATTTCATAAATACAACAGAGAAATGGTTGTTCACATGGTCACAGCTCTAAGTGATACAGTTGAAGGGTTAATTGCTGTACAAACTACTTTTTACTCTTAAGAACTCAATATCAGAAAATTTTTCCCCTGTGCTATACACCTTACTCATTTAAACTTCTCTTATATGCTGAGGATGTTAAACATGACAATTAATTTACTCCCATGTCTCTATTTTCAGAGAAATTCTTTCCAGGGCTGCAGATACCAACCTGGGTAATCCTAAGTTGAAGAAGACTATAAACCCCAAAGGGTTAGCAAACCAGGATTATTACTAAATAAGCAGATATTAGGAGACTTGCCCTTATGTCCTGACTTGCCCAGGATAGAACCTGAGTCCTTGAGATATACTTGTGCACAATTCAGGACATAAAAGAAATTTTATCCTGAGTGGCTTCTTCAGTCCTAATACAGAGTAAGCTAAACAGAAGTCTTGCACAATAGACAGGGGCAGGGTACAGGGGTCAGAGACTGCTACTCATCTCCTGTCTCTGCCCACTATATACACCTCTTCTTAGCATACTCCATATTAAGACTAAAGAAGCCACTCATGGTAAAACATTTCTTTAATAAATGTCTCTAACTGTATACAAGTGTTATTATCCATAGGTAGTTGGTCTCCCCTTACCATTCACAACCAGCAGTCCTTCAACTGCGAGCAAAACTCACTACAGAAAGTGACTTGGTGCATGCACTGTGTATAAGATTATGATCCTGAATAATCCCTGTATAATGAAGTGATAAAATGATGTAAAGTTGGTGGAACCTATAATAAATATACAATGTTTATAAAAAATGTCATCTAAATATTATTTTAACAAAGATAACAATCTTTTCACCACAGATCATAACATTTTATAAAATTCATTAAAGAATAATAAAAAAAGAACAAAGAAATATATATTTCACACATGAGCACCATAACAAACACATTTTATGAATGACACTCCAAATGTTAAGATTATACAATGACAGACACCAATGCAATCTTTGTGTAAACTTTTACCCATCAAATTAACTTTACCCCAAATCCTGAAGTCTCATTTGGTGTCGAAAATTTTTTGGAAAAAAAAAAATTATTTTTTCTTATGAAATGATAGAGAATCTTTTCCCAATGGTAATGAAACCAAAAGTACGAAATTTGATCGAAAACTTATGGAATTATACTCCGCGAAGTTAGTAATCTCGGCGATATATACGCATCGGTGATTTCACCGACTTTGAGCCCTATTTTCGGCCCATTCCTTTGTTCCAGTCGACCAAACTCATAGCTATTTTTTTAGAACTCCATTTTTTCTATCAACTGCGTACAAGAAACTGCCCATTTACCGATTTCAACTACCCAATAAAGTGGTCAGAAATTGGCAATTTGGACAATTTCATGCAAATTAAAAAAGATGCCAATTTCAAAAAAGGGTCCAGAATAAACAATGCAGACATTTTTGGCACTAAAATAACATATCCTCTGTTCATTAGTCATGTCTCCAGGCCCCTCTTATATTACTATTGCTTTCTATTTTGATTTTTTATTCACACAAAAAATAGAAAATTTACTGTTATGCAGACTACTGCATTATTGTAAAAATGGCATAAATAATATCAGTGCACTAGTGAAAGAATATCAGACTCCCAAGTTGATGTGTATTGGACGTGTGGCATGACTTGCTTACTCTTAAACATTGGTAAAAATCGAACATTTCCGCTATTTTGAGCTCAATTTCAAGGTCTTTTCATCGTGAAAGTAATAAAATCTCTATTTCTGTAATATGTTATCCATTCTATCAAATGAGATCAAGAAAACGAGAATACAACCATAAATATTATAGGAAAACATCTCAAAGTTGGCGTTTTAATCCAAAAACACGGTCAGTTTTTTTTTCTCTCATGCACTGCGTGCTGCAGAATTTTTTTATACAGTGCACACTGACCACACAGACCCATTCTCTCACATGTGGGCCTACCAGCTTTCTCCTGCTTGATTTACAGCTGCTAGAATTATTGAGTATATATAGGTCCGAAACACTGGCTCATAAGACGTATATATACGGCTGAAATAGTCAAAGGGTCAAAAGTGTTCCATGTTGAAGAATGTCTTACATTTTACCAAGATACATACTTCTCTTTTTCATGGAAAACAAGGAATAGAGTAGAAGGCAGTGAGTAATTTTTGTACTCCCTTGTCTGCATCTTCAAAGGTTTCAACAACATTTTGTAAATGTTTTTTTTTTTCTTTCGTAAAAGTATTCTTGTTGCAAACAAGGACGGGGAATGTGCATCCTTGGTCCAACTAACATGTAATAAATGTTGGTATATCTTGAAGGATAGTGGAAACCTGAGGCCATTATGGCACTTTTATTTTACTTGTCTGTAGAGAATGGATATTTTCTTTGCTAAACATGCTCTCCTTCTATCAGGATTTTGCTCATTTCTTATTCATTCATTTATGTACCTTCTATAAACAATGGACCAATAATGGAAGAAACTTTCAATTTAAATTTTGCATACGTGACATTTTTTTGGATTTTTCAATTTCCTTTTACGTGTATAGCATTATAATTGGAAGGTTTACCTTCTGCTTTATTTTGATTTCTGTGTAGGTTTTCCTGCCCTGACTTTATTTTACTTGGGAGTAAATGTTGTACAAACTCTGTATGTTGGGGGTCTAACACAGTATTAGTATTGGCGGTATTGACTAATCATGATGGTACTGATATTGGCCTAAAAATGAGTATAGGTACTGGCTAATTTTGATAGCTGTCTTGGCCTTAAACCAGGTCTCAGTATATTGGCAAAACATTTATCATCCCATCCCTACCTGCATATTTATGCATCAGCTCAAGTACACATATCATCCCAAGAAACTTATAATTTTTTGTTAATTTTGTCCAAGATTTTTAAAGTTAAACTGACTTAACATCCTGTCATGTTGGATATTAATTTTCATCACAGAAAATAATTTTTTTTTTGTACTTCAATGGACTGAGAAGCAGGGATGGGATGGGGTAAGGAAGATGGGAGTTAGGAGAATGGGAAGCTTCACTGAAAAATGCAAGAAATTGCATGACAACTTGCCTAAGACATGCCTATACGAAGTCCCTGCTCATCATTAAGTTTACTTGCAAATTATATACAGTAAACTCTCTTATAATGCATGGGTTACTCCAGAAAACTAGGCACTAGGTAAAAATGATTAGGGGGTAACTTATCTGACACTGTTAGTCACTGTTTGAAGCATTTGAAGAATGTGTGGCAGAGTTTGCTGTAGCTGAAGTCAATCACCTGACACACCCTTAAGTGAATGACAACATTGTAAAAATAAAATCACATTTCCTTGCCAAACTGTATTAAATAGGAACTCGCAACGCAAATATATGCTCAAGGTAAAGGCATCTGAAAAAGTAATAACCGAAAAAATACAGTACAGAATTGTAAGAGGCCGTGTCTGAATGTGGAGAAAGAGTTGCCAATTCTGGCTTTGGTTCCTGGCAATACTGTCAGAGCACAAATTTCTACATCCAAATTTTAAATTTATCAGCATGTCTGAACTGTCTTTACGAAATTTATTTCACATGGTCTATGCAATAAGAGGCAATGTGTTTAGTAGAGAAGGAAGCAAGGAGTTTGCCTTGCTTGACTAAACCATGTGGTGTAGCTAAGCCAGAGTCAGCAGGGGGTTGACAGAGTGAATGTCTTGCTCCATTTCCTGAAATATTACTGCCAGGCTGATAAGTGAACAGGGGCAGCAGCTGGGACAAAAATTGCCCATACATTTTTGTTCATTTTATCAGACAGTCAAATAATCATTACTTTTCTATACCTAGCAAGATGTAGGGAATCTCCATTACAATTCTTTCTTTCTTTACACAAATAACCCGCACATAGAAGAGAGGAGCTTACGACGACGTTTCAGTCCGACTTGGACCATTTAAATGGTCCAAGTTGGACCGAAACATCATCGTAAGCTCCTTTCTTCTATGTGCAGGTTATTTGTGTATCGTTCCATTCACGGTATTGTGCCTTTTTTTGTTACTTTCTTTCTTTCTTTAAACATTTTTTCAATATCATCAATCACCAACATGTTCAACAATGGTAGTAATATAGATGAGTGGATACATCACCACAAAAGGCATACTAATATATGATGCACAATACTAAACTTTTGTGGATGCTTGATAATAATGCTCATTGATTATTCTCTTCAAACATTTTAAGCCTTTAAGTTATGAATGTGCAAAGATCAGGGTAAAGAAAAATGCTCTCTATTAACAAGAATGATTTAAGGCAGGGATAATGCTAGTGGCCAGCAAATTTCACATTACTTGACTTTTTTTTAGCCATGTAGTGTGTAATATGACGATTCATGTACTATCAAAATTTTTATTGCACTTTTTGAATCACTGCAACAAAATCGGTGCTTTTTTTTTAATGGGGTTGCAACAAAACTGCTATGTGAATGTGCATGGTAAGAGGTTTTACTGCACATAACAAACATTAAAAATAAATATCTACAACACTTTCTATATTTAAATATAAAATAACAAGTGCTACACTTAAACTCTTTCCCTCAAGCTGTTGATATTTTATTTTTGTAATAAAAATTCTACGAGTCAACACACTTGTAACAAGCACCACTACAGCAACATATAATTTAAATATAACAACACACAATACTTAAAATTATATGCAGAGATTCTATATAAAAGTGATAAATTTTGCTTAACATACGAAGGAAAAACATATACTATATACAGTGGACCCCCGCATACCGTACGCATCACATAACATTCAATCCGCATACCGCTCACTTTTATCGCAAAAATTTTGCCTCGCATACCGCTCAAAAACCCGCTCACCACTCTTCGTCCGAGACGCGTCCAATGTGCGCCCTTAGCCAGCCTCACATTTGCCGCCGGTGGCATTGTTTACCAGCCAGCCTCCGCGGTAACATCCAAGCATACAATCGGAACATTTCGTATTATTACAGTGTTTTTGGTGATTTTATCTGCAAAATAAGTGACCATGGGCCCCAAGAAAGCTTCTAGTGCCAACCCTACAGCAATAAGGGTGAGAATTACTATAGAGATGAAGAAAAAGATCATTGATAAGTATGAAAGTGGAGTGCGTGTCTCCGAGCTGGCCAGGTTGTATAATAAATCCCAATCAACCATCGCTACTATTGGTGGTACAGCTGCTGCTGCTGCTGTACCACCGTCAGCTGCTGCTGCTGCTGCTGCTGCTGCACTGTCAGCTGCTGCTGCTGCTGTACCACCATCAGCTGCTGCTGTAGTACCGTCTGCTGCTGCTGTAGCATCGTTTGCTGCTGCTGTAGCACTGTCAGCTGCTGCTGCTGCTGCTGCTGCACTGTCAGCTGCTGCTGCTGCTGTACCACCGTCAGCTGCTGCTGTA
Organism: Cherax quadricarinatus; assembly: GCF_038502225.1. Lineage (NCBI taxonomy): Eukaryota > Metazoa > Arthropoda > Malacostraca > Decapoda > Parastacidae > Cherax > Cherax quadricarinatus. Next base: position 22,752,822 of record NC_091299.1, read on the forward strand.
GTACCGTCTGCTGCTGCTGTAGCATCGTCTGCTGCTGCTGTAGCACTGTCAGCTGCTGCTGCTGCTGTAGCACTGTCAGCTGCTGCTGCTGTAGCACCGTTGTTGGTGTGGCTTATTGAGAATACCAAGAAACAATTAACCCCAGAGGATTTGCCAAGCAGGATAACCCAAAAAAGTCGGTGTCATCGAAGACTGTCTAACTTATTTCCATTGGGGTCCTTAATCTTGTCTCCCAGGATGCAACCCACACCAGTCGACTAACACCCAGGTGAACAGGGAAAAATGCCTGGAACTAGTGCTCATATTGGTGAATTTAAAGCCAGCAAAGGTTGGTTTGAGAGATTTAAGAATCGTAGTGGCATACACAGTGTGATAAGGCCTGTTCTGGAAGAAAATGCCAAACAGGACCTACAGTACTCAGGAGGAAAAGGCACTCCCAGGACACAGTGTCTCATCAGTCATTGCTGCATCTTCAATAAAGGTAAGTGTCATTTATTCTTCATTTAGTAGAGTAGTACATGCACAATATATATTGTGCATGTACTACTCTACTATTGTGCATGTATCCTTCTCTTTGTGTGTAGGAAAATGTATATTTCATGTGGTAAAATTTTTTTTTTCATACTTTTGGGTGTCTTGCACGGATTAATTTGATTTCCATTATTTCTTATGGGAAAAATTAATTCGCATACTGATCATTTCGCATAACAATGAGCCCTCTTGCACGGATTAAAGTCGCTATGCGGGGGTCCACTGTGTGTGTGTATGTATGTATGTATGTATGTATGTGTGTATATATATATATATATATATATATATATATATATATATATATATATATATATATATATATATATATATATATTCCAGCAGGCATGCGTGAGCGTGTTTGATAGGTGTGAATGGAGACAAATGGTTTTTAATACTTGACGTGCTGCTGGAGTGTGAGCAAAGTAACATTTATGAAGGGGTTCAGTGAAACCGGCAGGCCGGACTTGAGTCCTGGAGATGGGAAGTACAGTGCCTGCACTCTGAAGGAGGGGTGTTAATGTTGCAGTTTAAAAACTGTAGTGTAATGCACCCTTCTGGCAAGACAGTGATGGAGTGAATGATGGTGAAAGTTTTTCTTTTTCGGGCCACCCTGCCTTGGTGGGAATCGGCCAGTGTGTAAAAAAAAAAAAAATATATATATATATAAATATACATATATTTTTTTTTTTCAACAAGTTGGCCATCTCCCACCGAGGCAGGGTGACCCAAAAAGAAAGAAAATCCCCAAAAAAGAAAATACTTTCATCATCATTCAACACTTTCACCTCACTCACACATAATCACTGTTTTTGCAGAGGTGCTCAGAACACAACAGTTTAGAAGAATGTACGTATAAAGATACACATATCCCTCCAAACTGCTAATATCCCGAAACCCCTCCTTTAGAGTGCAGGCATTGTACTTTCCATTTCCAGGGCTCAAGTCCGGCTATATAAAAATAACCGGTTTCCCTGAATCCCTTCACTAAATGCAGTGGTCCCTCAATTATCGTCCTTAATCCGTTCCTGGAAGTGGGACTATTATCGAAATAGACGATTTTCGAATAAATTTTCCCCATAAGAAATAATGTAAATCCAATTAATTTGTTCCAGACACCCAGAAGTATCAACAACAATTTTTTTTTTACCTAAAAGATAGATTTACATGCACAAAAAAATGAACATTCAACATGACAGTTACCTATATTGAAGGCTGATGTTGATGAATGGAAGACAGGGAGGAGGAGAGAGGGAAGAGAGGTTATTGTTTGGAAGGGGGATCCCCCTCTGTAAGGACTCGAGGTCATTTCAGGGGTCACTTCCCTAGCATAAATATAGATTTACATGCAGAAAAAAATGCCAAATAAATGTAAAGCACTAATAAAATGTATAAATGAACATTGGTAATAGGGGTAGTTGATGAGTGGAACAGTCTGCCTAGTAGGGTGATCGAAGCTAAAACATTGGGAAGCTTCAAATTTAGGTTGGATAATACATGAGTGAGAGGGGTTGGATCGAGTCGGACTTGCACCCGAGCTTATTGCTTGGGTAGCATTTGTTCTGTTAGTGGGTTGGATTTGTGAAGGACCTGCCTAGTATGGGCCAACAGGCTTATTACAGTGTTCCTCCTTTCTTATGTTCTAAAAGCTATGGCTTAGGTAGTTTCAAATTTAGGTTGGATAAATACATGAGTGAGAGGGGTTGGATTTGAGTCAGACTTGCACCTGAGCTTATTGCTTGGGTAGCATTTCTGTTAGTGGGTTGGATTTGTGAAGGACTGGCTTAGTATGGGCCAGCAGGCCAGATGCAGTGTTCCTCCTTTCTTATGTTCTTATTGGAGACTTGTTTGTGTGAGGGAGGGATGGCAAGTTTATTGTTGGAGAATATGACACTAATATCAACTCTACGGCTTATTTATCTATCACAATTCAACTAATATGACATAATAAACAATATTAATAACATAGAAACATGGAATATACTCTAGAATGAATAAAATAAGTCATTACGTACGTCACGAGAGGTGTTGTGTTGTGTTGTTTTGGGTATACAAGGGCCACTGAGATTAAGCTGTCCATAATGGTGGTGAAGCAGCAGCTGACGCCGTGGTGTTTTCTGTAGCCCTATATAACTCCAACAACATTGGAGGAGTTGGTAGAATCGCTGAATCACTAAAGAAGGAACCCTCTACCACCATTACTACGACCTTCTACCACTATTACAACTGTTACCACCATCACTACTACCTTCTACCACCATCACTACCACCATTAACCACTATCACCATCAACCACTATCACAACTGCTTCCACTCTACCACCACCACCTTTGTATCTTTCTACAAACTTTTCATAAATTATGTGTTTCTCACATTCTTTACCAAAGGGCTGGCACCAGAAGCTTTTTTTGGAGGCATGGTAGCTTATTTAGCATTTGCAAGCATTAAAATCAATGGAATATTATGAAATATTTCATAGGAGCATATGAGGGGACCGTCGCTCACTGGTAAACAATGGCACACTGGCTGGGAAGGCAGGCTCAGAGCGTGAGTACCCGTCCAGGACGAAGGACGATTAGCGAGTTAACGGACCATTTGCAAGCCAATGTTTAGATGAAATAACGGGACTATTTCCGAGATGGACGACTTTCAGACCGGATGATTATTGAGGGACCACTGTATTACCCTGCTCACACTCCAACAGATCGTCAGGTCCCAAATACCATTCGTCTCCATTCACTCCTATCGAACACGCTCATGCACGCCTGCTGGAAGTACAAGCCCCTCGCCCACAAAACCTCCCTTACCCCTTCCAACCTTTTTGAGGATGACCCCTACCCCTCTTTCCTTCTCCTACAGATTTAAATGCTCTCCATGTCATTCTACTTTGATCCATTCTCTCTAAATGACCAAACCACCTCAACAACCCCTCTTCAGCCCTCTGACTAATACTTTTATTAACTCCACACCTTCTCCTAATTTTCTGCATAATATTTACACCACACATTGCCCTTAGACAGGACATCTCCACTGCCTCCAACCACCTCCTCGCTGCTACATTCACAACCCAAGCTTCACACCCATTTAAGAGTGTTGGTACTACTATACTTAAATACATTCCCTTCTTTGCCTCCATAGGTAACGTTTTTTGACTCCACATATACCTCAACGCACCACTCAACTTTTTTCCCTCATCAATTCTATGATTAACCTCATCCTTCATAAATCCATCAGCCAACACGTCAACTCCCAAGTAGCTGAAAACATTCACTTCTTCTATACTCCTTCTCCCCAATTTGATATCCAATTTTTCTTTATCTGAATCATTTGATACCCTCATCACCTTACTCTTTTCTATGTTCACTTCCAACTTTCTCCACTAACCTATGCAATTTTTCTTTAGAATCTCCCATAAGCACAGTATCATCAGCAAAAAGTAACTGTGTCAATTCCCATTTTGAATTTGATTCCCCATAATTTAATCCCACCCCTCTCCCGAACTCCCTAGCATTTACTTCTTTTACAACCCCATCTATAAATATATTAAACAACCATGGTGGCATTACACATCCAAGTACAAGACCTACTTTTACCGGGAAGTAGTCTCCCTCTCTTCTACACACCCTAACCTGAGCCTCACTATCCTCATAAAAACTCTTTACAGCATTTAGTAACTTACCACCTATTCCATATACTTGCAACATCTGCCACATTGATCCCCTATCCACTCTATCATATGCCTTTTCTAAATCCGTAAATGCAATAAAAACTTCCCTACCTTTAACTAAATAATGTTCACATATATGTTTCACTTGATCTACACATCCCCTACCCACTCTGAAACCTCCTTGCTCATCTGCAATCCTACATTCTGTCTTACCTCTAATTCTTTCAATCATAACCCTACTGTACACTTTTCCTGGTATATTCAGTAAACTTATTCCTCTATAATTATTACAATCTCTTTTGTCCCCTTCCCTTTATATAAAGGGGCTATACATACTCTCTGCCAATCCCTAGGTACCTTCCCCTCTTTCATACATTTATTAAACAAAAGTACCAACCACTCCAACACTATATCCCCCCCTGCTTTCAACATTTCTGTCATGATCCCATCAGTTCCAGCTGCTTTACCCCCTTCCATTCTACGTAATGCCTCACATACCTCCCCCACACTTACATTCTGCTCTTCTTCACTCCTAAAAGTGGTATACCTCCCTGGCCAGTGCATAAAATTACCACCTCCCTTTCTTCCTCAACATTTAAGAGTTCCTCAAAATATTCTCGCCATCTACCTAATACCTCCCTCTCCCCATCTACTAACTCCCCTACTCTGTTTTTAACTGACAAATCCATACGTTCCCTAGGCTTATATCTCACCCGAACTTCCTCCTCCCTTAGTTTATACACTTTCACTTCCCTCCTACTTGTTGTTGCCACCTTCCTCTTGTCCCATCTACCTCTTACTCTAACTGCAGCTACAACTAAATACTAATGATCCAATACATCAGTTGCCCCTCTATAAACATGTACATCCTGGAGCCTACCCATCAACCTTTTGTCCACCAATACATAATCTAACAAACTACTTTCATTACGTGTTACATCATACCTTGTATATTTATTTATACTCTTTTTCATAAAATATGTATTACTTATTACCAAATCTCTTTCTACACATAGCTCAATTAAAGGTTCCCCATTTACATTTACCCCTGGCACCCCAAATTTACCTACTACTCCCTCCACAACATTTTTACCCACTTTAGCATTGAAATCTCCAAGCACAAGTACTCTCACACTTGTTTCGAAACTCCCCATGCACTCAATCGACATTTCCCAAAATCTCTCTCTCTCCTCTACATTTCTCTCTTCTCCAGGTGCATATACGCTTACTATAACCCACTTTTCACATCCAACCTTTATTTTACTCCACATAATCCTTGAATTAATACATTTATAGTCCCTCTTTTCCTGCCATATCTTATCCTTCAACATTATTGCTACTGCTCCTTTAGCTCTAACTCTATTTGAAACCCCTGATCTAATCCCATTTATTCCTCTCCACTGAAACTATCCCACTCCCTTCAGCTTTGTTTCACTTAAAGCCAGGACATCCAGCTTCTTCTCATTCATAACATCCACAATCATCTCTTTCTTATCATTTGCACATCCACGCACATTCAGACTTCCCACTTGACAATTTTCTTCTTCTTATTCTTTTTAGAAATCTTTACAGGAAAAGGGGTTACTAGCCCATTGCTCCCGGCATTTTAGCTGACTTCTACAACACGCATGGCTTACAGAGGAAAGATTCTTATTCCACTTCCCCATGGATATAAAAGGAAAAGTAATAAGACCAAGAACTATTAAGATAAAATCAAAGAAAACTCAGATGAGTGTGTATAAATAAACGTGTACATGTATGTGTAGTGTGACCTAAGTGTAAGTGTGTACATTATATATATATATATATATATTATTATATAGGTAGTAGGTTGGTAGACAGCAACCGCCCGGGGAGGTACTACCGTCCTGCCAAGTGAGCGTAAAACGAAAGCCTGTAATTGTTTTACATGATGGTAGGAGTGCTGGTGTCTTTTTTTCTGTCTCATGAACATGCAAGATTTCAGATATGTCTTGCTACTTCTACTTACACTTAGGTGTCACTACACATACATGTACAAGCACATATATACACACCCCTCTGGGTTTTCTTCTATTTTCTTTCTAGTTCTTATTCTTGTTTATTTCCTCTTATCTCCATGGGGAAGTGGAACAGAATTATTCCTCCGTAAGCCATGCGTGTTGTAAGAGGCGACTAAAATGCAGGGAGCAAGGGGCTAGTAACCTCTTCTCCTGTATATATTACTAAATGTAAAAGGAGAAACTTTTGTTTTTCCTTTTGGGCCACCCCGCCTCGGTGGGATACGGCGGGTGTGTTGAAAGAAAGAAAGATATATTATTATTATTATTATTATTATTATTATTATTATCATCACACTGGCCGATTCCCACCAAGGCAGGGTGGCCCGAAAAAGAAAAACTATCACCATCATTCACTCCATCACTGTCTTGCCAGAAGGGTGCTTTACACTACAGTTTTTAAACTGCAACATTAACACCCCTCCTTCAGAGTGCAGGCACTGTACTTCCCATCTCCAGGACTCAAGTCCGGCCTGCCGGTTTCCCTGAACCCCTTCATGAATGTTACTTTGCTCACACTCCAACAGCACATCAAGTATTAAAAACCATTTGTCTCCATTCACTCCTATCAAACACGCTCACGCATGCCTGCTGGAAGTCCAAGCCACTCGCACACAAAACCTCCTTTACCCCCTCCCTCCAACCTTTCCTAGGCCGACCCCTACCCCGCCTTCCTTCATATATATACATACATACATATATATATATATATATATATATATATATATATATATATATATATATACATATATATATATATATATACATATATATATATATATATATATATATATATATACATATATATATATATATATATATACATATATATATATATATATATACATATATATATATATATATATATACATATATATATATATATATATATATATATATACATATATATACACACAAACACACACACACACACACACACACACACACCTACCATCTGACTTACGACCTGCTCGACTTACGACCGTGTTTTTTATGCCAAATTTCTGGGAAATAAACAACTATTTGTGTTGTACACAGTGTTTATCCTAAACCTTACAGTATAAAATACAGTACTAACAACATAAAAAGTAAAGTAAAACATGAAATACAAAAATAAAACAATAAAATAAAGTCATTACAAAAATGTTTTGTTGACATTCAGTAGTAAAGTTCGACTTACAACCATTTCGACTTACGACCGGTTTCTCGGAACCGAACTCGGTCGTAAGTCGGATGGTAGGTGTATATATATATTGCTTTTATTGTTCATGTATAAGGTATGATACTACTCATTGCAATAAGGTTAGCACAAATTTACAAGTGCACAGAGTGGAGATTTTATATAACTATCTCTCAGCGATCTATAGAGCAGTGCTATGATTCATCTAACTGATGACTATCACTAGACTACTTTCGAGCACTCTATTTAGAACCAGTGTTTGCAGGCATTCGTTTAGGATTATGATTCAATCTCATGACAAGTTTAGTACCATACAGAGCCCAAAAAAAGTTCACACTGTAAAATTTAATCCACAAAGCATAAATCATAAACTGCTTCTTTTTAAAGCAAGTAAGAATAAGTATGTGATCTGGATGACAATAAATGAGAGACAAAAACCTGCCCACCAGTTACCATATCACAATAATTAATATACCCATATCTAATTAGTAAAAATGGTATATAATTTATTAAATATATTTTAATACACATTATGAAACATTTATGTTATAGTGTTGAGAACAGAACTAATTTTAGATACACTTTTTAATTACTTTTAGTTTGTATAAATGGTTTTAGGAAACTGACGTTTAATTTAAAGCTGTTGTGCAACTCTCACCTGGTAAAACAGGTAAAACACTAATTATATTCATGAGGAAGCACTAAGCCCGTAAGAGTTGCATGAACCTGGGGAACAGGAGGTAATCAAGTTTGACTGAAGAAAGAGGGTGGGTCCACCTATAACAAAAGCCTTCCACCAGTATAGTCATTTCCCCCTTGAATGAAATAAAACGAAGTCCAAAGGAATGTATCCAAGACTGATTTCCAAAATGAATGGAATGATCTACGAAGCATGCAAGCACAAGGCCATGCCTCTACAAGAGCAAAGAGGGGATATAATCACAACATACAAGATACTCCAGGGAACAGACAAGGTAGAAAAGAAGAGATATTTTGACACACTTAACCCTTTGACTGTAGCAGGCCCCTTTCTGAAACTGTCATTCTATGTCGATAAATTTTTTGAAAAAAAAAAAAAAATCTTATGAAATGATAGGGAATCGTTTCCCGATGGTAATGACACCAATAGTTCGAAATTTGGTAGAAAACTCACGGAATTACGCTCCCGCGAAGTTAGCAGTCTCAGCGACATATACGTATCGGCGATTTTGCCGACTTTGAGCCCTGTTTTTAGCCAATTCCGTTGTTCCAGTTGACCAAACTCATAGCTATTTCTTTAGAACTCCATTTTATCTATCAGTTGAGTACAAGAAACCGCCCATTTACCGATTTGAACTACTCAATAAAGTGGTCAGAAATTGGCAATTTGGCCAATTTCACGCAAATAAAAAAAGATGCCAATTTCAAAATAGGGCCCAGAATAAACAAGGTAGACATTCTTGGTACTAAAATAACATATCCTCTTTTCATTAGTCACATCTCTAGGCCCCTGTTATATTATTATTGCTTTCTATTTTGATTTTTTATTCATACAAAAAATTTCAAAATTCACTGTTATGCAGACTACTGCATTATTGTAAAATTGGTATAAATAATATCAGTGCACTAGTGAAAGAATATTAGACTCCCCAGTTGATGTGTATTGGACGTGCGGTGTGATTTGCTTACTCCTGAACATTGGTAAAAATCAAACATTTCCGCTACTTTGAGCTCAGTTTCAAGGTCGTTTTCATCGTGGAAGTAATAAAAATCATCTCTATTTCTGTAATATGTTTTCCATTTTATCACCTAAGACCATGAAAATGCGAATACAACGATAAATACTATACATAAACAGTCAAAGGGTTAAACAGTTCAATACCGAGAAAACCTACACAGGCTGAAGGAACAGACATAATATGTCTGGGTAAAATTTGTGAGACCTAAAAAGTTGATGTTTAGGTGCTATATTAAACCCTGAACTTGGAAAGTGTGTCTTTGGGGCAAAACTGTTATGGATTCAAAGACAAGAGAAGAACAATGGCATGGTTGGAAATTACTCTCCCAAATAAGTCACAGGAATATCAAAAGAAACATTTCAGCATAAAAATGGAATGAACTGAACCATGGCACAGTGGATGCAGACCTCATATGAAGTTGGAATATGATTTGCCCTTCAAAACAAGTACAAGATGTGCTACAAAATGACTCCCAAAGTTAAGAAAGATGAAGACTGGAAACAGAAGAATACCCTCAATGGCAGACAGTAGGAGTTTCTACAACCAAACATAAGATCATAAAAAGTGCAGTAAATAGAAAAGGAAGGTTTTATCTCCTCACCTTCAGCATACAAAATGTAAACAACAAAAAAAAAAGTGATGACAAAAGGACATCAGAAAAATTTTTTCATAAAGACTGCTGGGAAGGATCTAGAAAAAAAAAATTGTATGATTTACATTTAAGGGAAACCTTAAAAAAAAAAAAAAAATTATGATGAACTAAACACAAATGCTCATCACAAGCATTGCTCTGCGGCTGTGACTGTACGACCCACAGGAGTTTAGTACTTCCTCTTGAATATGCAATAATAATATTCTCTTCTTGTAGCTACAAATAGGTACAATAATGAAGAACACACAGTAAACACTCACACTCATGTGTTGCTCTTGCCCATATAAACTGAGACACCAGAAAATATTTCTCTATTACTTGTAAAGGTTAATTCTTACTTTTCACATTTTACTTACCTTTGTTCCAGTAATGAGTGAGTGTGTGCAAAATAGTGACCCAATTTTCAAGTACTTTCTATGCCTACATTCTAAATTGTATAGCTAAAATATTTAAGGCAATTTTAATACTTCATTTGGCCAATCTACATTAGCAGTAAACTTATCTATAATCACAAATGTCACAAAATACATTTGTTGAACTTTTGTTTCCAATGATCAGATCATTACAGGTACTGCTGAAGGTATTGGTCAATGTTATTAAGCCAAAATTCTCTCCTGAAAATGGAGGATATGTTTATATTAACGGCCTAAATTCTCAACTTCCAAGTAAGCAGAAGCAAGGAGTACATGGATCACCATGCATGGCTAACACACACACACACACAGCAGTGCTTAGTTAAGCCTCTGTACATTGTGACCACCAAGATGGTGGTCACGGACTAGGCACCATGGCCTGGTCCACGACCAGCCCAGCACAGCCACATTCATGAAAAACTATTTATTGAAAGGGCAGAAAGGAAATTTTTAAATTTACACTGCACTGGAACTAAGAGATCATTCAGTGGTCTTCTCAATAAAAGGGTACATGAGTGCATGTGCACACACTCACACAGCTTTAATTAAGAGGTATGATACAGCTCATGGAGCAGGAAGGGAGTGACCTAGTAGTGACCAGTGAAGAGGTGGACGCCTGTGATGAGTGGGGTTCCACAGGGGTCAGTCCTAGGACCGGTGCTGTTTCTGGTATTTGTGAACGGCATGACGGAAGGAATAGACCCTGAAGTGTCTCTGTTTGCAGATGATGTGAAGTTGAAGAGAAGAATTCAATTGGATGAGAACTAGGCATAACTACAAAGGGATCTGGACAGGCTGCAGGCCTGGTTCAGCAATTGGCTCCTGGAGTTCAATCCCGCCAAGTGCAAAGTCATGAAGATTGGGGAAGGGCAAAGAAGATCGTAGATGGAGTAGTCTAGGGGGCCAGAGACTACAAACTTCACTCAAGGAAAAAGATCTTGAGGTGAGTACAACACCAGGCACATCTCCTGAGGTGCACATCAACCAAATAACTGCTGCAGCATATGGGTGCCTAGAAAACCTAAGAACAGCATTCCTCCATCTTAATAAGGAATCGTTCAGGACCCTGTACACTGTGTACGTTAGGCCCATATTGGAGTATGCAGCACCAGTTTGGAACCCACATCTAGCCAAGCACGTAAAGAAACTGGAGAAAGTGCAAAGGTTTGCAACAAGACTAGTCCCAGAGCTAAGGGGTTTGTCCTGCAAGGAGAGGTTAAGCAAGATCGACCTGACGACACTGGAGGACAAGAGAGATAGGAAGGACATGATAACATATAAAATACTGAGAGGAATTGACAAAGTGGACAGACACATAACGTTCCAGAGATGGGTCACAGCAACAAGGGGGGACAGTTGAAAAGTTGAAGACACAGATGAATCACAGGATGTTAAGAAGTATTTCTTCAGTCACAGAGTAGTCAGGAAGTGGAATAGTTTGGGAAGCGATGTAGTGGAGGCAGGATCCATTCATAGCTTTAAGCAGAGGTATGATTAGGCTCATGGTGCAGGGAGTGTGACCCAGTAGCGGCCAGTGAAGAGGCGGGGCCAGGAGCTATGCCTCGACCCCTGCAACCACAACTAGGTGAGTAGAAACAAACACACACACACACACACACACACACACACACACATACACACGTTGAAAATAATGTTATTAGTTACTGTGAGAACGTATACTTCTCTCACACACACCTGAGAACAGCGTTCCGATACCTTAGTAAGGAATCGTTCAAGACACTGTACACCGTGTACGTCAGGCCCATACTGGAGAATGCAGCACCAGTTTGGAACCTGCACTTGATCAAGCACGTCAAGAAATTAGAGAAAGTGCAAAGGTTTGCAACAAGGTTGGTTCCAGAGCTAAGGGGAATGTCCTATGAAGAAAGGTTAAGGGAAATCAGCCTGACGACATTGGAGGACAGGAGGGTCAGGGGAGACATGATAACGACATATAAAATACTGCATGGAATAGACAAGGTGAACAAAGACAGGATGTTCCAGGGAGGGGACACAGAAACAAGAGGTCACAATTGGAAGTTGAAGACTCAGACGAGTCAAAGAGATGTTAGGAAGTATTTCTTCAGTCATAGATTTGTGAGGCAGTGAAATAGACTAGAAAGTGACGTAGTGGAGGCGGGAACCATACATAGTTTTAAGACAAGGTTTGATAAAGCTCATGGAGCAGGAAGAGAGAGGACCCAGTAGCAACCAGAGAAGAGGTGGGGCCAGGAGCTAAGAATCGACCCCTGTAACCACAACCACAAATAGGTGAGTGCAAATAGGTGAGTACACACACACACACACACACACATGCACACACACACAGTTTGGAATCCACACCTAGTCAAGCACGTCAAGAAATTAGAGAAAGTGCAAAGGTTTGCAACAAGACTAGTCCCAGAGCTACGGGGATTGTCCTATGAAGAAAGGTTGAGGGAAATCGGCCTGACGACACTGGAGGCCAGGAGGGTCAGGGGAGACATGATAACGACATATAAAATACTGCGCGGAATAGACGAGGTGGACAAAGACGGGATGTTCCAGAGATGGGACACAGACACAAGAGGTCACAATTGGAAGTTGAAGACTCAGATGAATCAAAGGGATGTTAGGAAGTATTTCTTCAGTCATAGAGTAGTCAGGCCATGGAATAGCCTAGAAAGTGATGTGGTGGAGGCAGGAACCATACATAGTTTTAAGGCGAGGTATGATAGAGCTCATGGGGCAGGGAGAGAGAGGACCTAGTAGCAATCAGCGAAGAGGCGGGGCCAGGAGCTGTGACTCGACCCCTGCAACCACAAATAGGTGAGTACAAATAGGTGAGTACACACACACACACACACGGGCCTAGTGTCTAATCAACATGTGCCTAGTACAAAATGCTAACACATACATACATACATACACACACACACACACACACACACACACACACACACACTCACACAGGGGAGACATGATAACGACATACAAGATACTGCGGGGAATAGACAAGGTGGACAGAGATAGGATGTTCCAGAGAGGGGACACAGAAACAAGGGGTCACAACTGGAAGCTGAAGACTCACACGAGTCACAGGGACGTTAGGAAGTATTTCTTCAGTCATAGAGTCGTCAGGAAGTGGAACAGCCTAGCAAGTGAAGTAGTGGAGGCAGGAACCATACATAGTTTTAAGAAGAGGTATGACAAAGCTCAGGAAGCAGAGAGGGAGAGGACCTAGTAGCGATCAGTGAAGAGGCAGGGCCAGGAGCCAAGTCTCGACCCCTGCAACCACAATTAGGTGAATTAGGTGAGTACACCTAAAGTCAGTTCCGGATCAGCCGGGCTGTGGCTCGTATGTTGGTTTGCGTGCAGCCAGCAGCAACAGCCTGGTTGATCAGGCTCTGATCCACCAGGAGGCCTGGTCTCAGACCGGGCCGCGGGGGCGTTGACCCCCGGAACTCTCTCCAGGTAAACATACACACACACACACACACACACACACACACACACACACACCTGGACAGGCTACAAGCCTAGTCCAGCAACTGGCTCCTTGAGTTTAACCCCGCCAAATGCAAAGTCATGAAGATTGGGAAAGGGCAAAGAAGACCGCAGACACAATATAGTTTAGATGGCCAAAGTCTGCAAATCTCACTCAAGGAAAAAGATCTGGGGGTGAGTATAACACCGAGCATATCTCCTGAGGCGCACATCAATCAGATAACTGCTGCAGCATACGGGCGCCTGGCAAACCTACGGATAGCGTTCCGATACCTCAGTAAGGAGCCGTTCAAGACTCTGTATACCATTTACGTCAGGCCCATACTGGAGTATGCAGCACCAGTTTGGAATCCACACCTAGTCAAGCACGTCAAGAAATTAGAGAAAGTGCAAAGGTTTGCAACAAGGCTAGTCCCAGAGCTACGGGGATTGTCCTACGAAGAAAGGTTGAGGGAAATCGGCCTGACGACACTGGAGGCCAGGAGGGTCAGGGGAGACATGATAACGACATATAAAATACTGAGCGGAATAGACGAGGTGGACAAAGACGGGATGTTCCAGAGATGGGACACAGACACGAGAGGTCACAATTGGAAGTTGAAGACTCAGATGAATCAAAGGGATGTTAGGAAGTATTTCTTCAGTCATAGAGTAGTCAAGCCGTGGAATAGCCTAGAAAGTGAAGTAGTGGAGGCGGGAACCATACATAGTTTTAAGGCGAAGTATGATAAAGCTCATGGAGCAGGGAGAGAGAGGACCTAGTAGCAATCGGTGAAGAGGCGGGGCCAGGAGCTATGTTCGACCCCTGCAACCACAAATAGGTGAGTACAAATAGGTGAGTACATCCCCACACACACCCCTGTTTGGAACCCACACTTGATCAAGCACGTCAAGAAATTAGAGAAAGTGCAAAGGTTTACGACAAGGTTAGTTCCAGAGCTAAGGGGAATATCCTACGATGAAAAGTTAAAGGAAATCGGCCTGATGACACTGGAGGACAGGAGGGTTAGGAGAGACATGATAACGACATATAAAATACTGCATGGATAGACAAGATGGACAGAGACAGGATGTTCCAGAGAGGGGACACAGAAACAAGGGGTCACAATTGGAAGTTGAAGATTCAGATGAGTCAAAGGGAAGTTAGGAAGCATTTCTTCAGTCATAGAGTTGTCAGGTAGTGGAATAGCCTAGAAAGTGACGTAGTGGAGGTGGGAACCATACATAGTTTTAAGGCAAGGTTTGATAAAGCTCATGGAGCAGGGAGAGAGAGGACCTAGTAGCAATCAGTGAAGAGGCAGGGCCAGGAGCTATGACTCGACCCCTGCAACCACAAATAGGTGAGTA
This sequence comes from Cherax quadricarinatus, assembly GCF_038502225.1. Classification (NCBI taxonomy): domain Eukaryota; kingdom Metazoa; phylum Arthropoda; class Malacostraca; order Decapoda; family Parastacidae; genus Cherax; species Cherax quadricarinatus. The sequence continues at coordinate 22,767,852 of NC_091299.1, forward strand.
CAAATATATGAGTGTATACACACACACACACACACACACACACACACACACACACACACAAAAAAAAAAAAAAAAAAAAAAAAAACAGGCCTAGTGTCTAATCAACATGTGCCTAGGACAAAATGGTAACTAACACACACACACACAAGCTATAACCCCCAAAATCACACTAACAAGCACACATTAATCACTCTTCTAATATCAGAGTTAAATATCCAAAGTCAATTTAAAACACACCATGTCAATAACACCAAAAGAATCCCTGAAAATTTGCCCAAGGTTTCTACATGCACCTAGGTGGTCATAAAATGCTACTGAACTCGATTGTAAGCCATTAAAATATGCCAGTCAGTAGTATACCACAAGATGCACAGAAAAGAGCAAGATCACCAGTAAGCATGTGTCATATCCTCAGTCTAAAGAGAATCATCTCGAAGTGAAAATCCTTGCATTTGCTGTATGTCCACTGGGCTGCAGCCTCCCATTTAAAAACTAATCTATGTAGCCCAAGAGGTCACTATGAAGCAGAAGGCTATTATAGTGTGGTCTCAATACCCACTTAATTATTACCTTGGAAACCAACAAGTGGGACTCTGTGCTCACTCTGGGAGCCCAATATCCTTAACCTGGATATGAAGATGGGTACAGCACTCCTGAAACTTTTAGAACACCATGTGTGAAGAATTTATTGAAAATAGTAATGTGGAGATGAATAAAATGTAACTGACCACCAAGTGGGCCCTGAAGTGCAACTATAGCCAGAAAAATATATTCAAGAAGAGAAGAGGCACTCAGTTTGCTTGTGGCCAATAAACTTACTATCCAATACACAAATGCAGTAAACCTTAAGTTGGAGCAAATTATTTGTATACCTGCATTTACTTTGTCATACTTTTCCTACATTCACAGGGTTTGTCTCCTTTCTTCATTCCTTCAGCTTGGTCTTTTCAGCAAATAAGCAGGGTTATGTGACCTCATTAATTAATATACAAACTTCACTGCTAGGACAACTTGCAAAAACTATCAGTTTGTACCTAAACTAACAAAATAGTCAAAATGCTATTTTGTCACCAGCAACTGAGGATAAACAAATGCCCAATTACCAAAATGAACAACATCTTTCTTGTACCTTTGCACTGCATGACCCTAGTAGGTTTAGCACTTTGTTTTTTATTATAAGAATAATACCTGTACCTTTGCAAACTAAACATGAACTAGTATTATTATTGCAATGAACCAATAAACCTGTAAAGCTTATACAGCACCTATGAAAAAGAAGGTAATCAGGCATGAGTAAGGATGGTTCCAATTCCTAGGATCAAAAACCTTTACCAGTATCAAGACCCCCTCCCCCCCAAGAAGGGACTATATGAGAAAAAGAAATGGTTTATCATCACACTGAAACTTGCATATTTTCCCATCTAACACATATCTCATACATCATATTCTTGAACACAACATTTTTAATTAGGGAGGAAGTGCTAAACCATAGTGGACATACAGCACCTGGGGAATGGGAGGAATTCTAGCTCAGTCCATAGGAAGACTAGATCAAGGTCCTTGGATTATGAACCCTTACTGGCATGAAGGTACCTCTCTTGAGACGAAAAAAGACTATACACTTGCATTCATCACACAAATTTGAACTAAAAGAATATACATTTTAAACCATTATTTATCTACACACAATAGTCACTCATATCACTTGTTTTAATCTTCATATTTTTTAAATGTCATCTAGAATTTAGAGTTTGGTACACTGTTTAGAGAGCAGATATCACAAAAGAGCACTTATAATTGTATAATGGTTATATGCATTTCTTAATCTTACTCCAAAACACATTTTGAGATAGTCTGACCTAATATAGAAAAGGCACAAGTTACTTGACACACAAATGTTTGAAAACAAAAGTTTTTTAAGTGGATCTTAAGAAGACAGAGTGCATTACAAAAACATTATGGGTAAACATCTTAGTGGTAGACAATGAATACCTCCATAATGGATAATAAGAAACTTACAGTACATTACAAAAAGTATCTCATGGAAAAATATCTCGGTGGTAGACAATGAGTGCCTCCACAACTCTTGGTTCTTGAGCGGTGTTTGCTAAGGCAAGCAAATCTGCTGGTCGAATATCATCACCAAAGGCAATAGATTGGATGAGTGTGGGTGCAAAGACTGTGCTCAGGCTGGTAGCACTCATCTTATTCACTGCACAATGTTCATACACCCTGGAAAAAACATTACAATAAATTCTCCTTTTATGCACTTACATATTACTGTACATTCTCTTTCTCCTATACATAAATGACCTACCAAATGCTTCGCAATTACTCAAACCCACACTATTTGCAGATGACACTACATACGTCTTCTCCCACCCGAGCCCAGTCACGCTAGCCAATACTGTAAATACCGAATTACAGAAAATATCTACCTGGATGAGAACTAACAAACTTACACTAAACATTGACAAAACCTACTTCATTCAGTTTGGTAACAGAGCTACAGATGTCCCTCTTAACATAATGATAAACGGATCACCTATCACAAAGCTAACAGAGGGAAAATTCTTAGGAATCCACCTTGATAATAGACTCAAATTTCATACACATATACAACAAATTTCTAAGAAAATTTCCAAGACTGTAGGCATACTATCGAAGATACGGTACTATGCTCTACAGTCAGCCCTCCTGGCCCTATATCACTCTCTTATTTACCCCTATCTCACCTATGGAATTTGTGCATGGGGCTCAACAACAAGTAACCATCTCAGACCACTAATTACCCAACAAAAGGCTGCAGTTAGAATGATAACAAATTCTCACTATAGGCAGCACACTCCACCAATATTCAATACACTAAACCTCCTCACCATACAAAACATCCATACTTACTACTGCACCTATTACATACATAGAACACTTAACTCTGATATTAACCCTCCCCTCAAACATCTCCTTGCCAACCTCAACAGAACACATGACCATAACACAAGGCACAGATCACTCTTTGATGTTCCTCGTGTCCATCTCACACTATGTAAAAACTCAATGCACATAAAAGGCCCTAAAATCTGGAATTCATTACCTGTAAATATAAAAGAAACACTACCTGTTTATAAATTCAAGTCTCTTCTCAAAGATCACTTACTCACCCAAAACCAAATAAATACTGAATAACTGAACCTTATAAATTGTATATCTTAAATGTTTCTCACAATTATATCACATAAATGTTAAACCTAAAACCCAATCTAACTTTATTATTTTTTAAATACACTACCTAACAGAATACTCCATTCTAGTGAATGTACAACAATGCATACAACCATATGACCTGTCTTTGTAATACTCACTTGTGCTTTATAGTAACCTGTTTACATTAATGTTTTATCACTGATTTCATCATTGCTTAGTTAATCTTAAGTTAATTTTAAGCCAGCCCGTAATGCTATGCATAGTATAAGTGGCTTTGGCATACTGCTCTTACCTGTATTTGTTGTACCTCTGTATGTGTGCTCAAATTTTTAAATAAATAAATACTGCTCTTACATGTTTTATTTTAAACTGTACAATACCAGAATGGTAATTTTAATCAATAAATGGTCACACACTCCCATTACCTGCTCTATCATACCAAATCAATCCATGGATCCACATATTAATAATACATAGCCACCTCCTGGAAGAAATATTAATATAAAAAAAATTCATAACATGGATTAGGACTGATACACAGAATACTAGCTCAGCTCCTTATTAGCTTCATAATTACCCAAGGATCTAGAAAATACTAGTAACCTCCTACAAAACTTCCTGTCTAGGTTCTCACAGTAATAACCATATCTCTTCTTGGATGCTTTTATAAGATCATTGAAGGATTCTCTATATATCCTTGAAGGATTCTTGATATTAGATCCTTGAAGGATTCTTTATATGATTCTTGAAGGATTCTTAATATTAGATCCTTAATAGCACCACAAAAAAGTAAGACAAACAAAATGGTCAAGTGCTTAAATCTCGGTGGAGATCCGTAACAAGTGGCATTTCACAGGGATCAGTTCTAGGCTCATTGTTGTTTATATATATAAATGACCTTGATGAAGAAATTATGTACTAGTGATATGAACAAATTCGCTGATGACACGAAGATAAGTAGAATAACTGATTCATATGTAGATGTCACAGAACTTCAGGAGGATTTAGACAAACTCAATTCCTGGTTAGAAAAGTGGCAGATGCAATTCAATGTAGATTTATAACCTTAGCACTTATCAGCTAAATAATGTAGAACTTAGTCATACAGAATGCAAAAAAGACTCGAGGTTATGGTAAGTAGCAACCTTAAACCAAGACAGCAATGCCTAAACGTACATAATAAGGCAAATGGATTGGAAAAATAAACACATAAGCAGTATAATGTGATCCCTTATTGACAATGGTTCGCCCACGCAGTGGGCTTTATCAAGTCACAAACAGATCTACCTGGGTGAAATGTATGTGAGTATTTATAGGATGGAGTCAGGTGGATAATGCCGAGTAGGTTGGATCTACTGGGATTTATATCAAGAAGTGTGATCAACAGAAGTCCAGTGGTTATACTACATCATTAGTAAGACCTCACTTATATTACGCAGCTCAGTTCTGGTTTCCATATTATAGAATGGATATAAATCCATTAGAAAACATTCAGCGAAAATTGACAAAATAAACACATAGCATTAGAAATCTTCCATATGAAGAAATATTGAAGACCCATAAATTACATTCACTTTTAAGATGAAGAATGAGGGAAGACATGATCAAAGTGTATAAGTGGAAGATGGGTATTAACAAAGGGGATATAAATAAGGTCTTGAGGATATCTCTCCAAGAGACAGAACTCGCAATAATGGATTCAAATTAGACAAGTTTAGATTTAGAAAGGATATACGAAAGTATTGGTTTGGAAACAGGTTAGCTGATGAGTGGAACAGTCTGCCTAGTATAGTTATTGAAGCTAAAACCTTGGGTAGTTTCAAATTTAGGTTGGAAAATACATGAGTGAAAGTGAAAGGGGTTGGATCTGAGTGGAACTTGCACATGAGTAAATAGAATTATCAAAGTTTATTGCTTGGGTAGCACTGAAAATTGGGTTGGGCAAATATTCTGTTAGTGGGACAGATTGTGAAGGACCTGCCTAGTATGGGCCAACAGACAAGCCTGCTGCAGTGGTCTTCCTTTATGTTCTTATATTAGATCTTTGGAGGATTCTTAACATTAGATCCATGGAGGATTCTTAACATTAGATCCATGGAGAATTCTTAACATTAGATCCATGGAGGATACTTAGCATTAGATCCATGGAGGATTCTTAACATTAGATCCATGGAAGATTCTTAACATTAGATCCATGGAGGATTCTTAACATTAGATCCATGGAGGATTCTTAACATTAGATCCATAGAGGATTCTTAACATTAGATCCATGGAGGATTCTCAACATTAGATCCTTGGAAGATTCTTAACATTAGATCCATGGAGGATTCTTAACATTAGATCCTTGGAGGATTCTTAACATTAGATCTTTGCAGGATACTTAACATTAGATCCTTGGAGGATTCTTACCATTAGATCTTTGAAGGATTCTTTACATTAGATCCCTGAAGGATTCTTTATATTAGATCCTTGAAGGATTCTTTATATTAATGCTCCAAGGATTCTTTAGATTAGAGCCTTGCAGGATTCTTTACACTAGATCCTTGTAGGATTCTTTACAATAGAGCCTTGCAGGATTCTTTACAATAGAGCCTTGCAGGATTCTTTACACTAGATCCTTGTAGGATTCTGTACAATAGAGCCTTGCAGGATTCCTTACACTAGATCCTTACAGGATTCTTTACAATAGATCCTTGGAGGATTCTTTACCTACCATACAATGTTTCACAACATGTGACTGAACTGAAAATTAGCAGGGTGTTTTTTTTTTTTCCAACAAGTCGGCGGTCTCCCACCGAGGCAGGGTGACCAAAAAAGAAAGAAAATCCCCAAAAAGAAAATACTTTCATCATCATTCAACACTTTCACCTCACTCACACATAATCACTTTTTTTGCAGAGGTGCCCAGAATACAACAGTTTAGAAGTATATACGTATAAAAATACACAATATATCCCTCCAAACTGCCAATATCCCAAACCCCTCCTTTAGAGTGCATGCAGTGTACTTCCCATTTCCAGGACTTAAGTCCAGTTATATAAAATAACCGGTTTCCCTGAATCCCTTCACTAAATACAGTGGTCCCTCAATAATCGTCCGGCCTGAAAGTCGTCCATTTCGGCCTTTCCTTCCCAGCCAGTGTGCCATTGTTTACCAGTGAGCGACAGTCCCCTCACGTGCTCCAGCAAAATATTTAAAAATATTTCATTTATTTTAGTGCTTGCAAGTTATTTAAGTACTAATTAAGCTATCATGGCTCCAAAGAAAGCTCCTAGTGTCAAGCCTTTGGTAAAGAAGGTGAGCAATATGATTGAATTTAAGAAAAACATCATTGAACAATATGATAGTGGCGTACGTGTGGGCGAACTGGCCAGGATGTATAACAAATCCCGTACAACCATATCTTCCATCATAGCCAAGAAAAAGGAAATCAAGGATGCTGTTGTTGCAAAGGGGGTAAATATGCTGACAAAAATGAGATCACCAGTACTCGAAGATGTTGAGAAGTTATTATTGGTGTGGATAAATGAGAAACAATTAGCAGGAGACAGTCTTATGATGTCGCTTATTTGTGAAAAGGCTAGGCAGTTGCATGAAGATTTGGTAAAGAAATTGCCTGCAACTAGTGATGATGTGAGTGAATTTAAGGCCAGCAAAGGCTGGTTTGAGAGATTTAAGAAGCGTACTGGCATTCACAGTGTGGTAAGGCTTGGTGAGGCTGCCAGTTCGGACCACAAGGCGGCTGAAAAATATGTGCATGAATTCCAGGAGTACATAGAGGCTGAAGGACTGAAACCTGAACAAGTGTTCAATTGTGACGAAACAGGCCTCTTTTGGAAGAAAATGCCAAAGAGGACCTTCATTACACAAGAGGAAAAGGCAATGCCAGGACACAAGCCTATGAAAGAAAGGCTGACGCTAATGTTCTGTGCTAATGCTAGTGGGGATTTCAAAGTGAAGCCATTACTAGTGTACCATTCTGAAAACTCCAGTGTGTTCAGGAAAAACAATGTTATGAAGAGTAAATTGTGTGTGTTTTGGAAATCTAATAGTAAGGCATGGGTCACGAGGGAAATTTTCGTCGAGTGGTTCAATGAAGTGTTTGGCCCTAGTGTGAAGAATTGCCTCCTGGAAAAGAAATTGGATCTCAAGTGTCTCCTAGTAATGGACAATGCACCTGCTCATCCTCCAAACTTGGATGACCTAATTCTGAAGGAGTTTGGGTTCATCACAGTAAAGTTCTTGCCCCCGAATACCACTCCTCTCCTCCAGCCCATGGACCAGCAGGTCATTGCAAACTTTAAAAAACTCTACACCAAAGCAATGTTTGAAAGGTGCTTGAATGTGACCTCAGACACTCACTTGACCCTACGAGATTTTTGGAAAGAACATTCCAGTATTCTCCATTGCGTAAGCCTTATAGGTAAGGCTTAGGAGGGAGTGACTACCAAGACTTTGAACTCTGCTTGGAGAAAATTATGGCCAGATTGTGTCCACAAGAGGGATTCTGAAGGGTTTGGGGCTGACCCTGATGAGCCTATGTCAGTTGTTAAATCCACTGTGGCACTGGGGATTTCCATGGGGTTGGATGTGAGTTTGGAGGATGTGGAAGAGTTGGTGGAGGACCACAACAAAGAGCTAACCACTGAGGAGCTGCAAGAGCTTCAGCAGGAACAGCAACAGATGGCAGCTCTGAATCTTACTGCAGAGGAGGAGGAAGAGAGATGGAGGAAGGTGCCTTCTTCAGAAATTAAGGAGATTTTTGAAATGTGGGGTAGGATGGAAAGATTTATGGAGAAACATCACCCAGAGAAGGATGTTGCAAGCCATATCGGCAACTTGTACAGTGACAGAGTCTTGGCCCATTTTAGGGAAGTCTTAAAGAGACGCCAGAAACAGAGCTCTCTGAACATTTTTTTTGCGAGACAGGACTCCAGTGACTCTCAAGGTGATCCTAGTGGCATTAAGAAACAGAGAAGAGAAGTAACCCCAGAAAAGCAATTGGTACCCGAGGTGTTGATGGAAGGGGATTCCCCTTCCAAACAGTAATTCATCCAATCAGTCTCATTCTCCAGTCTTCCATACACAAAGAAGAATCGCCAATAAAGGTAAGTGTTATTCTGTTAATGTTTAATTCATCATGTGCCACTGTATTGTTTATGTACTACATCTATATTTCATGTAAAAAAAATTTGTTTTAATACTTCTGGGTGTCAGGAACGGATTAATTGAATTTACTTTATTTCTTATGGGGAAAATTGATTCGTAAATCGTCCATTTTGATAATAGTTCCACTTCCAGGAACGGATTATGGACGATTATTGAGGGACCACTGTATTACCCTGCTCACACTCCAACAGCTCGTCAGGTCCCAAATACCATTCGTCTCCATTCACTCCTATCTAACATGCTCACGCATGCTTGCTGGAAGTCCAAACCCTCGCCCACAACACCACCTTTACCCCCTCCCTCCAACCTTTTCGAGGACGATCCCTACCCCGCCTTCCTTCCCCTACAGATTTAAATGCTCTCCAAGTCATTCTACTTTGATCCATTCTCTCTAAATGACCAAACCACCTCAACAACCCCTCTTCAGCCCTCTGACTAATACTTTTATTAACTCCACACCTTCTCCTAATTTCCACACTCCAAATTTTCTGCATAATATTTACACCACACATTGCCCTTAGACAGGACATCTCCACTGCCTCCAACCGCCTCCTCGCTGAAGCATTTACAACCCAAGCTTCACACCCATATAAGAGTGTTGGTACTATTATACTTTCATACATTCCCTTCTTTGCCTCCATAGATAACATTTTTTGCCTCCACATATACCTCAATTCAACACTCACCTTTTTTCCCTCATCAATTCTATGATTAACCTCATCCTTCATAAATCCATCCGCTGACACGTCAACTCCCAAATATCTGAAAACATTCACTTCTTCCATACTCCTCCTCCCCAATTGGATATCCAATTTTTCTTTATCTAAATCATTTGATACCCTCATCACCTTACTCTTTTCCATGTTCACTTTCAACTTTCTACCTTTACACACTCCCAAATTCGTCCACTAACCTTTGCAATTTTTCTTTAGAATCTCCCATAAGCACAGTATCATCAGCAAAGAGTAACTGTGTCACTTCCCATTTTGTATTTAATTCCCCATAATTTAATCCCACCCCTCTCCCGAACACCCTAGCATTTACTTCTTTTACAACCCCATCTATAAATATATTAAACATGGTGACATTACATATCCCTGTCTAAGACCTACTTTTACCGGGAAGTAATCTCCCTCTCTTCCACACACCCTAAACTGAGCCTCACTATCCTCATAAAAACTCTTTACAGCATTTAGTAACTTACCACCTATTCCATATACTTGCAACATCTGCCACATTGCTCTCCTATCCACTATCATATGCCTTTTCTAAATCCATAAATGCAATAAAAACTTCCCTGCCTATATCTAAATACTGTTCACATTTATGCTTCAATGTAAACACCTGATCTACACATCCCCTACCCACTCTAAAACCTCCTTGCTCATCCGTAATTCTACATTCTGTCTTACCTCTAATTCTTTCAATAATAACCCTACTGTACACTTTTCCTGGCATACTCAGTAAACTTATTCCTCTATAATTTTTGGCAGAGAGCGTGTATAGACCCTTTATATAAAGGGACTATACACGCTCTCTGCCAATCCCTGGGTACCTTCCCCTCTTTCATACATTTATTAAACAAAAATACCAACCACTCCAACTCTATGACCCCCCTGCTTTTAACATTTCTGTCATGAACCCGTCAGTTCCTGCTGCTTTAACCCCTTTCATTATACATGCCTCACGCACCTCCCCCATACTCACATCCTGCTCTTCTTCACTCCTAAAAGATGGTATACCTCCCTGGCCAGTGCATGAAATTACCGCCTCCCTTTCTTTGTCGACATTTTAAAAGTTCCTCAAAATATTCTCGCCATCTACCCAATACCTCCATCTCCCCATCTACTAACTCCACCTACTCTGTTTTTAATTGACAAATCCATTTGTTCCATAGGCTTTCTTAACTTCTTTAACTCACTCCAAAAATTTTTCTTATTTTCATTAAAATTTCTTGACAGTGCCTCTCCCACTCTATCATCCGCTCTCCTTTTGCACTCTCTCACCACTCTCACCTTTCTTTTACTCTCCATATACTCTACTCTTCTTATAACACTTCTGCTTTGTAAATACCTCTCATAAGCTACCTTTTTCTCTTTTATCATACCCTTTACTTCATCATTCCACCAATCACTCCTCTTTCCTCCTGCACCCACCCTCCTATAACCACAAACTTCTGCCCCACATTCTAATACTGCATTTTTAAGACTATTCCAACTCTCTTCAACCCCCCCACTACTCATACTTGCACCAGCCCACCTTCCTGCCAATAGTTGCTTATATTTCACCCGAACTTCTTCCTCCCTTAGTTTATACACGTTCATCTCCCTCTTACTTGTTGTTGCCATTTTCCTCTTATCCCATCTACTTCTTACTCTAACTGTAGCTACAACTAGATAATGATCCAATATATCAGTTGCCCCTCTATAAACATGTACATCCTGGAGCCTACCCATTAACCTTTTATCCACCAATACATAATCTAACAAACTACTTTCATTACGTGCTATATCATACCTTGTATATTTATTTATCTTCATTTTCATAAAAGATGTATTACTTATTACCAAATCTCTTTCTACACATAGTTCAATTAACCCTTTGAGTGTTTTCGTCGTACTAGTACGTTTTACGCGTAGGGGTTTTTGACGTACTAGTACGCATAAATTCTAGCGGCCTCAAATCTAGTGGGAGAAAGCTGGTAGGCCTTCATATGAAAGAATGGGTCTATGTGGTCAGTGTGCACAGTCTAAAAAAAATCCTGCAGCACACAGTGCATAATGAGAAAAAAAAACTTTGACCATTTTTTTGGAATAAATCAGCGACTTTGCAGTGTATTTTCGTATGGTATTTATTGTTGTATTCTAGTTTTCTTGGTCTCATTTTATAGAATGGAAGACATATTACAGAAATTGAGATGATTTTGGCTGGTTTTACAAAGAAAGGTGCCTTGAAATTGAGCTCAAAGTAGCAGAAATGTTCGATTTTTACCAAACTTCAAAAGTAAACAAATCGTGCCAAGCGTGCAATACACGTCAACTGGTGAGTCTAATATTCTTTCACAAGTGCACCAATAATATTTATACCATTTTTTACACTAATGCAGTAGTCTGCATAACAGTAAATCTTATATTTTTTGTGAGAATAAAAATTCAAAATGGAAAGCAAAAGAATATAAGAGGGGCCTTGAGACGTGACTAATGACTAGAGGAAATGTCATTTTAGTGCCAGGAATGTCTTTCTTGTTTATTCTGGACCCTATTCGGAAATTGGCATCTTTTGAAATTTGTGTGAAATTGGCAAAATTGCTAAATTCTGACCACTGTACTGGATAGTTGAATTTCATAAATGGGTGGTTTCTTGCACCCATTCGATAGAAAAAATGGAGTTCTAGCGAAATATTCATGTTTTTTGTCGACTAGTACAGCGAAATTGGCCGAAAATGGGGCTCAAAATGGGCAAAATCACCGATGCGTAAACATCGCCGAGACCGCTAACTTTGCGAGAGCATAATTTCATACGTTTTCTATCAAATTTCAAACTTTTGGTGTCTTTATGATCGGGAAAAGATTCTCTATCTTTTCATAAGAGAAAATAATTTTTTTTAAATTTGGCCGACCCTGAGAACGAGTTTCGGAGAGGGCCTGTTGACCCCCAAAGGGTTAAAGGCTCCCCATTTTCATTTACCCCTGGCACCCCAAATTTACCTACTACTCCCTCCTCAACATTTTTACACACTTTAGCATTAAAATCCTGTAAGCACTCAAACATATTCTGACCTGCCAAGCCTGAAAGATGCATCTTAATAGCACCACAAAAAAAGCAAGACATATAAAATGGTTAAGTGCTATTAAAAACTAAGGACACTAACCTGCCAAGATGTGAGATGATAACTTTAAGAGTAGCAAAGTGTGCAGATGGAAGAGTCAAGAGAGCCTCTTGAATACTTGACACTTGTGATACTGGATCACTTAACTCTGCCAAAGGAAAAAACAAAATATTTTATGAACTATTCCAAAACCTTAAAAATAAGTATGCTTCAATTACATGATATACCTGAAACAAGTAAAACAAGTTACTCTTTTTTTTACATCAACTGTTTCCCCAAAAGAAATGCATATGTCATCACTGATTCTCTAGCTGTTTTTCTCAGATATTCACAAATATCACACTTCAAATGGCCATCTAAACTGTAACACCCTATATAACTCAAGTTCATTTTAAATAACCAGTTTCTCAAAATCCCTTTATGTTACCTTGCTCACACAATAACTACAATAAATCAACCACTTGTCTCCACTCTCCCTCATCAAACATGATGACAGAGTAAATAATTTTTAACACACCTATCATCTCCCATTAAGGCAGAGCAACTTGAAAGAATGTAAACACATTCACCATCATTCACTCAATAGCATTCTTGCCAGAAGTGCACAGACATCACAATTTTATGTAAATATTACAACTTACAAAACACTGTCACTTACTGCAAGCTGCCAGTAGTTTATTGAAGCAATCAATGGTAATAAGGGGAATGGGTAAAAGTCTTAAGTAGAGTTTCAAGACTCCAGCAACCACATTGATGTCCCCTACTGCTTTCTCATTTAAGCTCACCCGGTTGCCATCTGCAATGCATGATAAAATTAAGTTAAAGATATTGACAGAAATGTTAAAAGCAGGGGGGGATATAGTGTTGGAGTGGTTGGTACTTTTGTTTAATAAATGTATGAAAGAGGGGAAGGTACCTAGGGATTGGCGGAGAGCATGTATAGTCCCTTTATATAAAGGGAAGGGGGACAAAAGAGACTGTAAAAATTATAGAGGAATAAGTTTACTGAGTATACAAGGAAAAGTATACGGTAGGGTTATAATTGAAAGAATTAGAGGTAAGACAGAATGTAGGATTGCGGATGAGCAAGGAGGTTTCAGAGTGGGTAGGGGATGTGTAGATCAAGTGTTTACATTGAAGCATATATGTGAACAGTATTTAGATAAAGGTAGGGAAGTTTTTGTTGCATTTATGGATTTAGAAAAGGCATATGATAGAGTGGATAGAGGAGCAATGTGGCAGATGTTGCAAGTATATGGAATAGGTGGTAAGTTACTAAATGCTGTAAAGAGCTTTTATGAGGATAGTGAGGCTCAGGTTAGGGTGTGTAGAAGAGAGGGAGAATACTTCCCGGTAAAAGTAGGTCTTAGACAGGGATGTGTAATGTCACCATGGTTGTTTAATATATTTATAGATGGGGTTGTAAAAGAAGTAAATGCTAGGGTGTTTGGGAGAGGGGTTGGATTGAATTATGGGGAATCAAATTCAAAATGGGAATTGACACAGTTACTTTTTGCTAATGATACTGTGCTTATGGGAGATTCTAAAGAAAAATTGCAAAGGTTAGTGGATGAGTTTGAGAATGTGTGTAAAGGTAGAAAGTTGAAAGTGAACATAGAAAAGAGTAAGGTGATGAGGGTATCAAATGATTTAGATAAAGAAAAATTGGATATCAAATTGGGGAGGAGGAGTATGGAAGAAGTGAATGTTTTCATATACTTGGGAGTTGACGTGTCGGCGGATGGATTTATGAAGGATGAGGTTAATCATAGAATTGATGAGGGAAAAAAGGTGAGTGGTGCGTTGAGTTATCTATGGAGGCAAAGAAGGGAATGTATGAAAGTATAGTAGTATCAACACTCTTATATGGATGTGAAGCTTGGGTGGTAAATGCAGCAGCGAGGAGACGGTTGGAGGCAGTGGAGATGTCCTGTCTAAGGGCAATGTGTGGTGTAAATATTATGCAGAAAATTCGGAGTGTGGAAATTAGGAGAAGGTGTGGAGTTAATAAAAGCATTAGTCAGAGGGCAGAAGAGGGATTGTTGAGGTGGTTTGGTCATTTAGAGAGAATGGATCAAAGTAGAATGACATGGAAAGCATATAAATCTATAGGGAAAGGAAGGAGGGTTAGGGGTCGTCCTCGAAAGGGTTGGAAAGAGGGGGTAAAGGAGGTTTTGCGGGCGAGGGGCTTGGACTTCCAGCAAGCATGCATGAGTGCGTTAGATAGGAGTGAATGGAGACGAATGATACTTGGGACCTGATGATCTGTTGGAGTGTGAGCAGGGTAATATTTAGTGAAGGGATTCAGGGAAACCGGTTATTTTCATATAGTCGGACTTGAGTCCTGGAAGTGGGAAGTACAGTGCCTGCACTTTAAAGAAGGGGTTTGGGATATTGGCAGTTTGGAGGGACATGTTGTGTATCTTTATACGTATATGCTCCTAAACTGTTGTATTCTGAGCACCTCTGCAAAAGCAGTGATAATGTGTGAGTGTGGTGAAAGTGTTGAATGATGATGAAAGTATTTTCTTTTTGGGTATTTTCTCTCTTTTTTGGGTCACCCTGCCTCGGTGGGAGACGGCCGACTTGTTGAAAAAAAAAAAAAGACATTGCTCCCTCAAAATCTTCTTAAAACAATCAGAAAAGCCAGGGGTCATACCTATGACTTTTTTCAATCTTACCTAAGCAATAGCAATCAGTAGTGTAGATAAATGACACTATATTGCCTACTCTTCTAATAAAAATTGGTTTCCCAAGGTAGCATATTTGGCTCTATCTCTCTATCTTTCTTTCATATATACAGTACATCAATGATCATTAATGAATCAAACCAATTCTTTCTGTCAATGACAGCATCTTCTCAGGCTCCGAGTCCATTGCTCTGAGCCAACCAGTTAATTAAGAATAACCTTACAAAGATAGCAGTCAAAAAAATTCACAATTATTCAGACTTATGCATGCACAGGTGTCAAATTTTAGAAAATCTAAATTGAAAAAAAAAATAAAATAAATGGATATCTTCCTAGTGGTCAAAATAAATCTAAATTACAGAGGTTTTCCTAAACAGCTTATTAGGTTTAGACCCAAAAATCATAGAAATTAGCAGGGTTATGAAAGAAATTATGCAGAGGGTAGATGGGCTGTTGGGGTCGTTTGGACATACAGAAAGGACAGATCTGAATAGGATAACCAAGGTGTATGAATCCCAGGTGAGGGGAGGAGCAGTGGATATCCCAGGAAGGGGTTGGAGGGTGTGAATAAGATTTTCAGTGATTGGGACACAAGCATTCAGTAGGCATACATTAGAATATAACATCTGGGGGGGGGAGAGACATAACGGGTGCAGTAGAGTGTAAACAAAGTAATATTCATGAAGGGATAGATTTAGGGGAACTGGTTAGCCAGGCTTGAGTCCTGGAGGTGAGAAGTACAGTGCCTATACTCTAAAGGTGAGGTGGGAATGTCACAGCTCAGAGAGGTATTTGAATTATGATGTTTGCACACCTTTATCAAAATGCTATTGAATGAATGATGGTGAATGCTTCCTCTTTTCTGGGGGGATCACCCCTACCTTGGTGCAGGACAGCTGATAAGAGTAAAAAAAATACATATTTTACCTCTTTCAAAAGCCAACTTTAGAGCTTCTATTTGATCTTGTGAGCCAGGAATCCTATATATGCCTTCTGATGCCAGGCCCCGTGCCTCCACCTCTGCTATACACTCTGTTACAACAGATGGAACATCATCTCCCGTGCCTCCTCGGCTCACCAGGCTCGTTGTAAGATCAACACCAAATATACCTGCAGATAAAATATTTGCCTGGGATAAATATTTATAAACTTAAACAATTAAATACCAGCTAAATTTTTCTTCTATAATTGCTGTAAATTGAAATGCTTGTAGAATTAATCGAACATCCTTTACTATCTTTTTTTATTATTTTGTTTTT
Organism: Cherax quadricarinatus; assembly: GCF_038502225.1. Lineage (NCBI taxonomy): Eukaryota > Metazoa > Arthropoda > Malacostraca > Decapoda > Parastacidae > Cherax > Cherax quadricarinatus. Next base: position 22,784,003 of record NC_091299.1, read on the forward strand.
TATTAGCACACTGGCCGATTCCCACCAAGGCAGGGTGGCCCGAAAAAGAAAAACTTTCACCATCATTCACTCCATCACTGTCTTGCCAGAAGGGTGCTTTACACTACAGTTCTTAAATTGCAACATTAACACCACTCCTTCAGAGTGCAGGCACTGTATTTCCCATCTCAAGTCCGGCCTGCCAGTTTCCCTGAATCCCTTCATAAATGTTACTTTGCTCACACTCCAACAGCACATCAAGTATTAAAAACCATTTGTCTCCATTCACTCCTATCAAACACGCTCACGCATGCCCGCTGGAAGTCCAAGCCCCTCGCACAAAAACCTCCTTTACCCCCTCCCTCCAACCTTTCCTAGGCCGACCCCTACCCCGCCTTCCTTCCACTATAGACTGATACACTCTTGAAGTCATTCTGTTTCGCTTCATTCTCTCTACATGTCCGAACCACCTCAACAACCCTTCCTCAGCCCTCTGGACAACAGTTTTGGTAATCCCGCACCTCCTCCTAACTTCCAAACTACGAATTCTCTGCATTATATTCACACCACACATTGCCCTCAGACATGACATCTCCACTGCCTCCAGCCTTCTCCTCGCTGCAACATTCATCACCCATGCTTCACACCCATATAAGAGCGTTGGTAACACTATACTCTCATACATTCCCCTATTTGCCTCCAAGGACAAAGTTCTTTGTCTCCACAGACTCCTAAGTGCACCACTCACTCTTTTCCCCTCATCAATTCTATGATTCACCTCATCTTTCATAGACCCATCCGCTGACACGTCCACTCCCAAATTATCATATTTTATATTCATTTCCAATACAGTAGCTGTATTGGAAATGAATATAAAATATGATAATTTGGGGAAATTTTAATAATGATTATAACATTAATCAAACACCTTCTATTATAAACATTATTTTTTATTCCTCTCCAATACAAAGAGGAGAGTTTGATGATCGAAAATCCTGATGCTCAAGCAATATTCTTTTGCTACTCTAGGATCCAAAAGTGTGATTTTATTAGCACAAATAACAGAACATATATTTGTATGTACCACATGTATTTGCATCTACAACTAGTGCATGTCACAAATACTGAACTTCTAACTGGATCAAGATTGTCTATAAAAAATAAAAATTGTAACTGGTCCTGCACTCAAGCATTGGTTCGTTATGCACTCATGCACAAACATTGGTCCCTCCTGCACTCAAACAAGACTTGGTCCCTTTTACATTCACAAACTGGCACAAGCAATGGTACCTCACATACTCATACACAAGCAATGGTGCCTCTCACATACATGCAGCCACAAACACTGGTTCCACCTGCACTCACACAAATACCACAATTATTGGCTCTTTTTGCTTTCTCACACAAGCATCACAAACACTGGTCTCTTCACTACTCACATACAGGCACCATAACCACTGCTTCTGCCTGAACTGTTGCACAAATGCCACAAGCAGGAAATAGTTGAAGTTATTGTAGTTATATAATGAAAACTTATTACTGCCTTAGATAATAAGCTACAGTTCTGAAGCTATTAGCAGGAAAAGTAAATAACTTTAATGGAATGTCATAAAAATAAGAATGATAATTAAGAATATCCTTGGGAGATAAAACATGTTTGTCTTCAGTAGAGTAATATGTTGCATCATTTTTGTCTGGTGAATAATGCACTATTAAGAGTTAATAGCTGCTTGGTTATTATTGGTTGCTGCTATGATGTCTTATTTTTTAGGTTTTAATATGTTTTAATACTGTAAACAAGTATAAGAAATATCTTTACCAAGAACAGCTAAAATTAACCTAAAAATTGTTTTGTATTCTTTCTGACTTTAACTCTGTATAATTTCCAACTTTGACTCAAAGAACTTGTATGAATATCTTTACTATTTTGAGAGAAATGTTAAAAAAATGTGAGTATGCACAATGACTCACTCTGTAGATCCTTGAGGTCTGGGCAGCAGTCATTAGGAACCTTGCAGCTGCATTGCTTATGTGCCCTGACACCACAGTCCTGACACTTAACACCTTGGGACACGATACCCCAGAGGAAATGACCGCAAAACCCACACCTAGAATATACACTATGGTAAGAGATCAAATGTACACAATTACCTATAAGCTTTTCTAATTACACATACTTCCACCAGTACTTTCTTGAGGATGGGTACCAATATTTATGGATACATATATCATGAGGCTTTTGCAAAACCCCCATTGACTTAGAAGTATGTTAAATGAGGAGCTGAGAATAAAACTGACAAACTTGTCAAGAAGAAGACTGCTGCCTACAAATATATGCAACATTTTACAGCAATATACCAGTAACCAACCACACAATTTTGATCAAACTAGTCTTATCTAATGTCAAACATTTTTGCATCGAAAACACAATTTTTACTAACTATGCATGTTTTACTCACTGGTGGGTTTGTGCATTTTCTTCTCAGTGCCTCAAGTATTCTTTATCCCAAAATATCAATTTTCTTCATTTACACTACCAACTTCACTGACTTTGTAAAGATATATGCGTGTCATCTATTGTTTGAATTAAAAAAAAATTACGTTATAATTTTTTTTTACACATCAGCTGTCTCCCATCAAGGCAGTGTGGATTTTTACAGAATTCTATTCATAATCTCTACACTGGATGTATTAGACAAATAATTACTACATAGAAATACTGTACAAAAAAAAAAAATCATTTTATTACCACACCAAAATAAAAGGAAAACAAAGTCTAGAGATTGCAATAATATAGGTTCCAGAAAAAAAAATATAAATTACATAACTACAGAAAAAACGAAGGCACCAGAAATGCCCTAGTAAGAAGATAAGAGATGAGAGAGACATGAGGAATACTTTTTAACTACTAGTATCTATCAACATTCCTAAAGATACAATAAAATAAGGCAATTTTTTTGGAACCATGAATAAAATAAGAACAAGTCACAACTAAAAGTTATGAAACAGTGCAAAAGAGAACACAGGAAGTATTTCTTCACAGCCTGTGGTGGACAGCTGGAACGATATACAAGTGGGTGCAGCAGGCACTTCAACCATTTGAAATAAAAAAATCAATATAAAGAAGAGAGAACAGCACTAGCATAGCTCCGGTCCTGCTTTAATTATAAATGTAAAACAGGAATAAGTACTGTAATTCCACAAATTACCAGTGGAGTCCTGTGAATGTACTGACGACGAATCGATGGGGACGCTGTGTAGTGGTGTCCAGAGAGTCAGCAGCATCCACTGTTACTTTCTCCACTGGAGTTGTCACATAAAATATTGAAGTATCTAACTTTTCATTTTGCTGGTTATTCTGCAAGTGATTGATTTATAAACAACATATGTTATCATTATTATTATTTTATACATGGGACAGTGTTAATGCATAAGGACATACACAGTATACACAGATTTATAATGAAAGATGGCTGGAGGCAGTGGAGATGTCATGTCTGAGGGCAATGTGTGGTGTGAATATAATGTAGAGAATTTGTAGTTTAGAAATTAGAAGGAGGTGTGGGATTACCAAAACTATTATCCAGAGGGTTGAGTAGAGGCTGTTGAGGTGGTTCAGACATGTAGAGAGGAACAAAATAGAATGACTTTGAGAGTGTATAAATCTGTAATGGAGGGAAGGTGGGGTAGGGGTCAGCCTAGTTAAGGTTGGAGGGAGGAGGTAAAGGAGGTTTCATGTGTGAGGGGCTTTGACCTCCAGCAAGCATGCGTGAGTGTGTTAAATAGGAGCAAATGGAGACAAATGGTTTTTAGGACTTGATGTGATGTTGGAGTGTGAGCAAGGTAACATTTATGAAGGGATTCAGGGAAACTGGCAGGCCGGACTCAAGTCCTGGAGATGGGAAGCACAGTGTCTGCACTCTGAAGGTGGGGTGTTGATGTTGCAGTTTTATAACTGTAGTGTAAGTGCACCTCTGGCAAGACAGTGATGGAGTGAATGATGATGAAAGTCTTTCTTTTTCAGCCACCCTGCCTTGGTGGGAGAAGGCCGATGTGTTAATAATAATAAAAATAATAATAATAAACACCTGATATCTATATGGTAATTTCTGGATTACATTACTACTATAATAGAAAACCAAAATACACCACCAGTATAACAAATATGCTTAACAATTCACAAACAGGCGAAATTACTTACAATCATAAGGCGTCTAGATAGGAAAATGTTGTGTTAATGGGGGATTTTAACTTTACACAAATTGATTGGAACAATTTGATAGGAAATCTTGAGTCTAGTGACTTTCTTGATACAGCTCAGGATTGCTTTTTAGAACAGTTTGTGACAGAACCAACTAGAGGAAACAATCTACTTGACTTGGTTCTTGCCAACAAAGATTCACTAATTAATAATCTTGAGGTGAATGATGAGCTTGGGGTAAGTGATCACAAATCACTTAGTTTCAATATACACCTACCATCCGACTTACGACCGAGTTCGGTTCCGAGAAACTGGTCGTAAGTCGAAATGGTCGTAAGTCGAACTTTACTACTGAATATCAACAAAACATTTTTGTAATGACTTTATTTTATTGTTTTATTTTGGAATTTCATGCTTTACTTTACTTTTTATGCTGTTAGTACTGTATTTTATACTGTAAGGTTTAGGATAAACACTGTGTACAACACAAATAGTTGTTTATTTCCCAGAAAATTGGCATAAAAAACACGGTCGTAAGTCGAGTGGTCGTAAGTCAAGCAGGTCGTAAGTCGGATGGAAGGTGTATTATGGAATTACTCAGTAAACTGCAATCAAGTCTCTGTCCCACACTTTCGCTTGGCTGATTTCATGGGACTGTAGAATTATCTGGGTGGGCTAAATTGGGATGATCTGACTATGGGTCAGGTAGCTGGTGTTAGTTGCCAATATGACGTTTTTCAGAGTACAGTTCTAGCTGCTCAGTCAACTTTTGTTCCGTGTAGGGAAATTAGATCTGACAAAAATGATCCCAAATGGATGAACAATAGATTAAAACATCTCACTGGTCAAAAGAGAGGCATTTTTAGACATATCAAAAGAGGGGATGGGCAGTTAAGAAATCAATGCATTCAATTAGAGAGAGAAATAAAGAAAGGAATAAGAAAAGCAAAAAGGGATTACGAGGCTAAGGTCGCAAGGGATTCGAAGACTAACCCAAAAGGGTTCTTTCAGGTATACAGAAGTAATATTAGAGACAAGATTGGCCCACTTAAGAGTAGCTCAGGTCAGATCACTGACAGTGATAGGAGTATGTGTGAAATTTTAAATTCTTACTTCCTCTCAGGTTTTACTCAGGAAGATGCTAGCAAAATTCCAGAAATAATAAATTATGTAGAACAGGACAGTAATAAACTATGTACGATTGCAGTAACTAGTGACATAGTCCTTAAACAAATAGAGAAATTAAAACCTAACAAATTCCCAGGCCCTGATGAATCATTTGCAAGGGTTTTAAAGGAATGTAAAGAGGAACTTAGCATACCTTTGGCTAATCTTTTCAACATATCACTACAAACTGGCATAGTGCCTGATAAGTGGAAAATGGCAAATTTTTTTTTTTTTTTTTTATTATCACACCGGCCGATTCCCACCAAGGCAGGGTGGCCCGAAAAAGAAAAACTTTCACCATCATTCACTCCATCACTGTCTTGCCAGAAGGGTGCTTTACACTACAGTTTTTAAACTGCAACATTAACACCCCTCCTTCAGAGTGCAGGCACTGTACTTCCCATCTCCAGGACTCAAGTCCGGCCTGCCGGTTTCCCTGAATCCCTTCATAAATGTTACTTTGCTCACACTCCAACAGCACGTCAAGTATTAAAAACCATTTGTCTCCATTCACTCCTATCAAACACGCTCACGCATGCCTGCTGGAAGTCCAAGCCCCTCGCACACAAAACCTCCTTTACCCCCTCCCTCCAACCCTTCCTAGGCCGACCCCTACCCCGCCTTCCTTCCACTACAGACTGATACACTCTTGAAGTCATTCTGTTTCGCTCCATTCTCTCTACATGTCCGAACCACCTCAACAACCCTTCCTCAGCCCTCTGGACAACAGTTTTGGTAATCCCGCACCTCCTCCTAACTTCCAAACTACGAATTCTCTGCATTATATTCACACCACACATTGCCCTCAGACATGACATCTCCACTGCCTCCAGCCTTCTCCTCGCTGCAACATTCATCACCCACGCTTCACACCCATATAAGAGCGTTGGTAAAACTATACTCTCATACATTCCCCTCTTTGCCTCCAAGGACAAAGTTCTTTGTCTCCACAGACTCCTAAGTGCACCACTCACTCTTTTTCCCTCATCAATTCTATGATTCACCTCATCTTTCATAGACCCATCCGCTGACATGTCCACTCCCAAATATCTGAATACGTTCACCTCCTCCATACTCTCTCCCTCCAATCTGATATTCAATCTTTCATCACCTAATCTTTTTGTTATCCTCATAACCTTACTCTTTCCTGTATTCACCTTTAATTTTCTTCTTTTGCACACCCTACCAAATTCATCCACCAATCTCTGCAACTTCTCTTCAGAATCTCCCAAGAGCACAGTGTCATCGGCAAAGAGCAGCTGTGACAACTCCCACTTTGTGTGTGATTCTTTATCTTTTAACTCCACGCCTCTTGCCAAGACCCTCGCATTTACTTCTCTTACAACCCCATCTATAAATATATTAAACAACCACGGTGACATCACACATCCTTGTCTAAGGCCTACTTTTACTGGGAAAAAATTTCCCTCTTTCCTACATACTCTAACTTGAGCCTCACTATCCTCGTAAAAACTCTTCACTGCTTTCAGTAACCTACCTCCTACACCATACACTTGCAACATCTGCCACATTGCCCCCCTATCCACCCTGTCATACGCCTTTTCCAAATCCATAAATGCCACAAAGACCTCTTTAGCCTTATCTAAATACTGTTCACTTATATGTTTCACTGTAAACACCTGGTCCACACACCCCCTACCTTTCCTAAAGCCTCCTTGTTCATCTGCTATCCTATTCTCCGTCTTACTCTTAATTCTTTCAATTATAACTCTACCATACACTTTACCAGGTACACTCAACAGACTTATCCCCCTATAATTTTTGCACTCTCTTTTATCCCCTTTGCCTTTATACAAAGGAACTATGCATGCTCTCTGCCAATCCCTAGGTACCTTACCCTCTTCCATACATTTATTAAATAATTGCACCAACCACTCCAAAACTATATCCCCACCTGCTTTTAACATTTCTATCTTTATCCCATCAATCCCGGCTGCCTTACCCCCTTTCATTTTACCTACTGCCTCACGAACTTCCCCCACACTCACAACTGGCTCTTCCTCACTCCTACAAGATGTTATTCCTCCTTGCCCTATACACGAAATCACAGCTTCCCTATCTTCATCAACATTTAACAATTCCTCAAAATATTCCTTCCATCTTCCCAATACCTCTACCTCTCCATTTAATAACTCTCCTCTCCTATTTTTAACTGACAAATCCATTTGTTCTCTAGGCTTTCTTAACTTGTTAATCTCACTCCAAAACTTTTTCTTATTTTCAACAAAATTTGTTGATAACATCTCACCCACTCTCTCATTTGCTCTCTTTTTACATTGCTTCACCACTCTCTTAACTTCTCTCTTTTTCTCCATATACTCTTCCCTCCTTGCATCACTTCTACTTTGTAAAAACTTCTCATATGCTAACTTTTTCTCCCTTACTACTCTCTTTACATCATCATTCCACCAATCGCTCCTCTTCCCTCCTGCACCCACTTTCCTGTAACCACAAACTTCTGCTGAACACTCTAACACTACATTTTTAAACCTACCCCATACCTCTTCGACCCCATTGCCTATGCTCTCATTAGCCCATCTATCCTCCAATAGCTGTTTATATCTTACCCTAACTGCCTCCTCTTTTAGTTTATAAACCTTCACCTCTCTCTTCCCTGATGCTTCTATTCTCCTTGTATCCCATCTACCTTTTACTCTCAGTGTAGCTACAACTAGAAAGTGATCTGATATATCTGTGGCCCCTCTATAAACATGTACATCCTGAAGTCTACTCAACAGTCTTTTATCTACCAATACATAATCCAACAAACTACTGTCATTTCGCCCTACATCATATCGTGTATACTTATTTATCCTCTTTTTCTTAAAATATGTATTACCTATAACTAAACCCCTTTCTATACAAAGTTCAATCAAAGGGCTCCCATTATCATTTACACCTGGCACCCCAAACTTACCTACCACACCCTCTCTAAAAGTTTCTCCTACTTTAGCATTCAAGTCCCCTACCACAATTACTCTCTCACTTGGTTCAAAGGCTCCTATACATTCACTTAACATCTCCCAAAATCTCTCTCTCTCCTCTGCATTCCTCTCTTCTCCAGGTGCATACACGCTTATTATGACCCACTTCTCGCATCCAACCTTTACTTTAATCCACATAATTCTTGAATTTACACATTCATATTCTCTTTTCTCCTTCCATAACTGATCATTTAACATTACTGCTACCCCTTCCTTTGCTCTAACTCTCTCAGATACTCCAGATTTAATCCCATTTATTTCCCCCCACTGAAACTCTCCTACCCCCTTCAGCTTTGTTTCGCTTAGGGCCAGGACATCCAACTTCTTTTCATTCATAACATCAGCAATCATCTGTTTCTTGTCATCCGCACTACATCCACGCACATTTAAGCAACCCAGTTTTATAAAGTTTTTCTTCTTCTCTTTTTTAGTAATTGTATACAGGAGAAGGGGTTACTAGCCCATTGCTCCCGGCATTTTAGTCGCCTCATACGACACGCATGGCTTACGGAGGAAAGATTCTTTTCCACTTCCCCATGGACAATAGAAGAAATAAAAAAGAACAAGAGCTATTTAGAAAAAGGAGAAAAACCTAGATGTATGTATATATATATATGCATGTGCGTGTCTGTGAAGTGTGACCAAAGTGTAAGTAGGAGTAGCAAGATATCCCTGTTATCTTAGCGTGTTTATGAGACAGAAAAAGAAACCAGCAATCCTACCATCATGCAAAACAGTTACAGGTTTTTGTTTCACAGTCATCTGGCAGGACGGTAGTACTTCCCTGGGTGGTTGCTGTCTACCTATTTACAAGAAAGGTGACAGGTCCTTAGCTTCGAACTATAGACCAATAAGCCTTACCTCCATGGTGAGAAAATTTATGGAATCAATAATTGCCGAGGCAATTCGTAGCCACCTTGATAGGCATAAATTGATAAATGAATCTCAACACAGTTTTACTAAAGGGCATTCCTGTCTTACGAATTTACTAACTTTTTTCGCTAAGGTGTTCAAGGAGGTAGATCATGGTAATGAATATGAGATTGTGAATGTGGACTTCAGTAAGGCTTTCGATAGAGACTTTTGAGGAAAATTAAGGCACACGGAATAGGAGATATTTTTTTCCTGGGTAGAGGCAGGGTTGACAAATAAGTAGCAAAGGGTTTGCATAAATGGGGAGAAATCAGAATGGGGGCATGTCACAAGCAGAGTTCCACAGAGGTCAGTGTTGGGCTCCTTGTTGTTCACAATTTACATAAACGATATAGATGAGGGAATAAATAGCGACAAAAGCAAATTTGCTGATGACACCAAAATAGGCCGTCCAATTCATTCTACTGAGGACATTAGTGCACTCCAGGATGATTTGAATAGACTGATGCAGTGGTCGGAGAAGTGGCAGATACAGTTCAATATAGACAAATGCAAAGTTCTAAATGTTGGACAGGACAATAACCATGCCACTTATAAACTGAATAGTGTAGATCTTAATACTAATGATTGCAATAAGGATTTAGGAGTTCTAGTTAGCAGTAATCTGAAACCAAGACAGCAAAGCTAACAGAATCCTTGGCTTCATATGAAGAAGTATAAATAATAGAAGTCCTCAGGTTGTTCAACTCTATACATCCTAGGTTAGGCCTCATTTAGATTATGCTGCACAGTTCTGGTCACCATATTACAGAATGGATGTAAATGCACTGGAAAACGTACAGAGGAGGATGACAAAGCTGATCCCATGTATCAGAAATCTTCCCTATGAGGATAGACTGAGGGCCCTGAATCTGCACTCTCTAGAAAGGCATAGAATTATGGGGAAGATGATTGATGCACTGGCCAGGGAGGTATACCATATTTTAGGAGTGAAGAACAGGATGCGAGTGTGGGGGAGGTGCATGAGGCATTACGTAGAATGAAAGGGGGTAAAGCAGCTGGAACTGATGGGATCATGACAGAAATGTTAAAAGCAAGGAGGGATATAGTGTTGGAGTGGTTGGTATTTTTGTTTAATAAATGTATGAAAGAGGGGAAGGTACCTAGGGATTGGTGGAGAGCATGTATAGTCCCTTTATATAAAGGGAAGGGGGACAAATGAGATTGTAAAAATTATAGAGGAAAAAGTTTACTGAGTATACTAGGAAGTGTGTACGGTAGGGTTATAATTGAAAGAATTAGAGGTAAAACAGAATGTAGGATTGCGGATGAGCAAGGAGGATTTAGAGTGAGTAGGGGATGTGTAGATCAAGTGTTTACATTGAAGCATAATTTTTTTTTTTTTTAACAAGTCAGCCGTCTCCCACCGAGGCAGGGTGACCCAAAAAAGAAAGAAAATCCCCAAAAAGAAAATACTTTCATCATTATTCAACACTTTCACCTCACTCACATATAATATGTGAACAGTATTTAGATAAAGGTAGGGAAGTTTTTACTGCATTTACTGATTTAGAAAAGGCATATGATAGAGTGGATAGGGGAGCAATGTGGCAGATTTTGCAAGTGTATATGGAATAGGTGGTAAGTTACTAAATGCTGTAAAGAGTTTTTATGAGGATAGTGAGGCTCAGGTTAGGGTGTGTAGAAGAGAGGGAGAATACTTCCCGGTAAAAGTAGGTCTTAGACAGGGATGTGTAATGTCACCATGGTTGTTTAATATATTTATAGATGGGGTTGTAAAAGAAGTAAATGCTAGGGTGTTCGGGAGAGGGGTGGGATTAAATTATGGGGAATCAAATACAAAATGGGAATTGACACAGTTGCTTTTTGCTGATGATACTGTGCTTATGGGAGATTCTAAGGAAAAATTGCAAACGTTAGTGGACGAGTTTGGGAGTGTGTGTAAAGGTAGAAAGTTGAAAGTGAACAAAGAAAAGAGCAAAGTGATGAGGGTATCAAATGATTTAGATAAAGAAAAATTGGATATCAAATTTAGGAGGAGGAGTATGGAAGAAGTGAATGTTTTCAGATACTTGGGATTTGATGTGTTGGCGGATAGATTTATGAAGGATGAGGTTAATCATACTAGGTAGTAGGTTGGTAAACAGCAACCGCCCAGGGAGGTACTACCGTCCTGCCAAGTGAGTGTACAACGAAAACCTGTAATTGTTTTACATGATGGTAGGATTGCTGGTGTCTTTTGTCTGTCTCATAAACATGCAAGATTTCAGGTATGTCTTGCTACTTCTACTTACACTTAGGTCACACTACACATACATGTACAAGCATATATACACACACCCCTCTGGGTTTTCTTCTATTTTCTTTCTAGTTCTTGTTCTTGTTTATTTCCTCTTATCTCCATGGGGAAGTGGAACAGAATTCTTCCTCCGTAAACCATGTGTGTTGTAAGAGGTGACTAAAATGCCGGGAGCAAGGGGCTAGTAACCCCTTCTCCCATATAAATTACTAAATTTAAAAGAGAAACTTTCATTTTTCTTTTTGGGCCACCCTGCCTTGGTGGGATATGGCCGGTGTGTTGAAAGAAAGAAGAAAGAGGTTAATCATAGAATTGATGAAGGAAAAAAGGCGAGTGGTGCGTTGAGGTGTATGTGAAGACAAAAAACAAAGAAGGGAATGTATGAAAGTACAGTGGACCCTCGCCTAATGAACGCATCGCATAATGTTAAATCCGCCTAATGAAGCATTTGAGTGTAAAAATTTTGGCCCGCTTAACGATAAAAAACTCCCCCAACGTGATTCCTCCCAAACCTGTCTGTCCAGCCTGAGCGCCTCAGCTGCCTTGCTGTCATTGTTTACAAGCCAGGGTGGCTGGTTGCATGCATACATTCGATACATTTTGTATTATTCCATTGTTTATAGTGCTTGTAACTGCTAAATAAGCCACCATGGGCCCAAAGAAAGCTTCTAGTGCCAACCCTGTGGTAAAAAGGGTGAGAAATACTATCATACCGCAGTCAGGTGTTGCTGCACCACGGTCAGCTGTTGCTGCACCAGTCTGCTGCACCACCGTCAAGCTGTTGCTGCACCATGGTCAACTGCTGCTGCACCACAGTCAGCTGTTGCTGAACCACTGTCAGCTGCTGCTGCTGCACTACAGTCAGCTGCTGCACCATGGTGAACTGCTGCTGCACCACAGTCAGCTGTTGCTGAACCACGGTGAGCTGCTCCTGCACCACGGTCAGCTGCTGCTGCACCAGTCAGCTGCTGCTGCACCACGGTCAGCTGTTGCTGCACCATAGTCAGCTGCTGCTGCACCACCATCAGCTGTTTCTGACCAACATGACTCATCCCGAACCTGTCCATTCAGCCCTGCCGTCATTGTTTACAAGCCAGGGTGGTGGGTTGCATGCATACATTCAATACATTTTGTATTATTCAATTGTTTATAGTGCTTGTAACTGCTAAATAAGCCACCATGGGCCCAAAGAAAGCTTCTAGTGCCAACCCTGTGGTAAAAAGGGTGAGAAATACTATCGTACCACAGTCAGCTGCTGCTGCGCCACTGTCAGCTGTTGCTGGACCAGTCAGCTGTTGCTGGACCAGTCAGCTGTTGCTGCACCATGGTCAGCTGTTGCTGCACCATGGTCAGCTGTTGCTGCACCATGGTCAGCTGTTGCTGGACCCGTCAGCTGTTGATGGATCAGTCAGCTGTTGCTGCACCATGGTCAGCTGTTGCTGGACCAGTCAGCTGTTGCTGGATCAGTCAGCTGTTGCTGCACCACGGTCAGCTGTTGCTGGACCACCATCAGCTGTACTACTCAAAGATGTGGAGTGTGTGTTGTTGGTGTGGCTTAACGTGAAACAATTACTGAGAAACGATTAACCCCAGAGGGTTAGTCACCCAGGATAACCCAAGAATGCCAGTGCATCATTGAGGACTGTCTAACTTACTTCCATTGGGGTCCTTAATCTTGTCCCCCAGGATGTGACCCACAACAGTCAACTAACACCCAGGTGAACAGGAAAAAATGCCTGGAACTAGTACTCATATTGGTGAATTTAAGGCCAGCAAAGGTTGGTTTGAGAGATTTAAGAATTGTAGTGGCATACACAGTGTGATAAGGCATGGCGAAGCTGAAAAATTCATCCCCAACAAGTGTTCAATTGTGACGAAACAGGCCTGTTCTGGAAGAAAATGCCAAACAGGACCTGCATTACTCAGGAGGAAAAGGCACTCCCAGGACACAAGCCCATGAAAGACAGGCTAACTCTCCTGTTTTGTTGTAATGCTAGTGGGGATTGCAAAGTGAAGTCTTTGCTGGAGTATCACTCTGAAAATCCCAGTGTTCAAGAAAAACAGTGTCTCATCACTCATCAATACTCTTCAATAAAGGTAAGTGTCATTTTAACATTTGTTTATGTAGTTATTGTGGATGTCTTATTGTTTTCTTTATAGGGAAATGTATATTTCATGAAAAAAAAAAATTAACACTTTTGGCTGTCTGGAACGGACTAATTGGATTTCCATTATTTCTTATGGGAAAAATTAACTCGGCTAACGATAATTTCGGCTAACAATGAGCTCTCAGGAACGGATTAATATCGTTAGGCGAGGGTCCACTGTACAGTAGTACCAACACTCTTACATGGGCGTAAAGCTTGGGTTGTGAATGCAGCAGCTAGGAGGTGGTTGGAGGCAGTGGAGACGTCCTGTCTAAGGGCAATGTGTGGTGTAAATATTATGCAAAAAATTCGGAGTGTGGAAATTAGGAGAAGGTGTGGAGTTAATAACAGTACGTATTAGTCGAAGGGCTGAAGAGGAGTTGTTGAGGCGGTTTGATCGTTTAGAGAGAATGGATCAAAGTAGAATGACATGGAGAGCATTTAAATGTGTAGGGGAAGGAAGGCGGGGTAGGGGTCGTCTTCGAAAAGGTTGGAAGGAAGGGGTAAGGGAGGTTTTGTGGGTGAGGGGCTTGGACTTCCAGCAGGCGTGCATGAGCGTGTTCGATAGGAGTGAATTAAGAAAATGGTATTTGGGACCTGATGATCTGTTGGAGTGTGAGCAGGGTAATATTTAGTGAAGGAATTCAGGGAAACTGGTTATTTTCATATAGTCGGACTTGAGTCCTGGAAATGGAAAGTACAGTGCCTGCACTCTAAAGGAGGGGTTCGGGATATTGCCAGTTTGGAGGGATATGCTGTGTATCTTTATACGTGCATGCTTCTAAACCGTTGTGTTCTGAGCACCTCTGCAAAAACAGTGATTATGTGTGAGTGAGGTGAAAGTGTTGAAAGATGATGAAAGTATTTTCTTTTCGGGGATTTTCTTTCTTTTTGGGTCACCCTGCCTTGGTGGGAGACGGCCGACTTGTTAAAAAAAAAAAAAATGATTGAGGTGTATAAATGGAATACAGGAATATATAAAAGGGATCCTAGGTAGTAGGTTGGTAAACAGCAACCGTCCTGCCAAATGAGTGTACAACGAAAACCTGTAATTGTTTTACATGATGGTAGGATTGCTGGTGTCTTTTGTCTGTCTCATAAACATGCAAGATTTCAGGTATGTCTTGCTACTTCTACTTACACTTAGGTCACATTACACATACATGTACAAGCATATATATATATACACACCCCTCTGCGTATTCTTCTATTTTCTTTCTAGTTCTTGTTCTTGTTTATTTCCTCTTATCTCCATGGGGAAGTGGAACAGAATTCTTCCTCCGTAAGCCATGGGTGTTGTAAGAGGCGACTAAAATGCAGGGAGCAAGGGGCTAGTAACCACTTCTCCCTATAAATTACTAAATTTAAAAGAGAAACTTTCGTTTCTCTTTTTGGGCCACCCTGCCTTGGTGGGATACGGCCAGTGTGTTGAAAGAAAGAAAGATAAAAGGGATGTAAATAGCGTGCTGAAAATATCCAGCCAAGACAGGACTCGCAGCAGTGGTTTCAAGTTGGAAAAGTTCAGATTCAGGAAGGACATAGGAAAGCAATGGTTTGGTAATAGAGTTGTGGATGAATGGAACGAACTCCCAAGTACCGTTATAGACGCTAAGATGTTGTGTAGTTTTAAAAATAGGTTGGATAAATACATGAGTGGGTGTGGGTGGGTGTGAGTTGGACCTGGTAGCTTGTGCTACCAGGTCTGGTGCCATGCTCCTTCCTTAAGTGGAAGTGACCTGACTAGGTGGTCATTGTTCTAGGCCTGGAGGTGGCATGGACCTGCTTCGCATTGAGTCAGTAGGCCTGTTGCAGTGTTCCTTTCTTATGTTCTTATCATTATCTCTGCCAAATTTGCAGGTTCGAATTCTGCTGTAGACCAAGAGATAATGTTTGTAAATAACAAGTATTTACAGTACTGTACATAGCACCCTCTAGGCATATATATTTTTTTCAACACATCAGCCATCTCCCACCAAGGCAGGATGACCCAAAGAAGAAAGATCACCATCATTCAACACTTTCACCATCATTCATACATGATCACTGTCTTTGCAAAGGTGCCCAGATACAACTGTTTAGATGTCACTCCAAACAGCAAATATACTCCAGCAAATATCTCTTTTGTGTACATGATATATATTTATTGTATATAAAATGGTATTACATTCTGTATATTCATAAATGATATGAAGCAACCATTTAAAAGAATTAATGCTGTAGATCAAGAGATATATAGTACATAAGAGAAGTAAAATACAATACAGTACTCTATACAATATACAGAGCAAAACTGTATAGCAGCATGTTAATTCTTGTATTCATACTGCACCTCTTTGTTTGCTGCACGATAGCTAGTCAGGATGTGATTTCGAATGGACCTGGTGAGAGTATAATAAGGGGAGTTGGCATAAGACCCAGTTGATATATTCTTTAGGCGCTCTCCTGCCTTCAACTCTATATAGAGCGTGACAAGTCCATCGGCTACTAAATCATGCAGAGTATCAAAGCGCTTCTCACCAACATAGTGTTTCTTGCTATCATAGTATAAGCGGAAGTGTTTTATTTGATTGTTAAATCTGAAAGATATAAGTCAAATATTAATTCATCCATATAACTTTTAAAATGTTAACATATTATTATTATAATCAAAAAAGAAGAGTTAAAAAATGTTAACATAATGCACTTGTGTAAGTAATTTCTAGACAAAAGTACAATAGTGCCTAAATCTTCAAAAATAGAAACAAAGTTGGAGAAGACTGGGTTGTAGATGTAGTGTGGGTAAGCCCACACTACAACTACAAGAAGCTGTTTCACAATTCAACTCAAATTATTAATTTGTTAAAACAAGCATACAAAATACAGTACAGAATCCTTTATTCAAATCCCAAAATCCGAAAGCTTTTCGAATGTTGACATTATGCACCACAAATGGATCATTCAGTGAAAGACGTGGTGGAGGCTCAATCCTCCATCTGTTGAGCCCTGATAGACAACCTTCATATTTGTACTAATGCCAGTTTGTTATATGCAGCAATTACTAATTGATTACCACGTGTTTTGTACTCTGTGGTGTGAAGATATTGTTCAAAATGTGAGAAGGGCTTATGAGCAATAGTGAAAACAAAAAAAAAAAAAAGCATTTATGTTTATCTGTATCATAGAAAGTCAAATTGTTGGAAAAACTTGAGAGGAGCAGTGTAAGTGTGAAGTGTTTGGCTGAGCAATTTCGCGTTGGAACAATCACTGTCTACGACTTAAAGAAACAGAAGGACTTTAAGTTTATTCAGGTATACACAAATACAGTTACATAGATTATCATACATAGCAGCATATATGTAGAGAACCTGGGATAACCCAAAAAAGTCAGACACAGTGACTTATTTCCATTGGGGGACAAATTATTGAAGTTATATGCTGAAAGTGATGAACAGAAGTTAATGAAAAAGAGAAAAACATTGCATAGAGGGAACAATGAAGATCTCAATCATGTACTGATGGAGTGGATTCATCAGCGTCAGAGTGAGCATATGCCACTTAACAGAATGCTGATCATGAAACAAGCAAAAATCTATTATGACAAACTGAATACTGAAGGTAACTGTGAATATTCAGCAGCTAGTTACAAAAATTTAAGACAAGGCATGACATTGAATATTTAAAGATTAATGGTGATAAAACATCTGAGAGAAAACATCATCAATGTGTTTGCCAAGATTGTTGCTGATGAAAATCTAACAGCAGAACAAATATACAATGCTGCTGAGACATTGCTGTCCTGGTGTTATTGCCCCAGAAAAACACTGACTACAGCTGATGAGAGAACTACAGGAGTTAAGGATGCCAAGGACAAATTAACTGTGCTGAGATACAGTGGCATCATAAGGAAGAGGGGCAGGGAGGCCAGGTAACACCATTTAGGGGGGTGACACCAAAGAGCCTCTAAAGAAGATGACACTAATGCCCAAGACAGTGCTGCAGCAACATAAGAGAAGAATCCTTCATTTCTATATAGCATATTATATGATTACAGTATACAAATTGGCCTATATAGGGAAAATCATGAATTTTGATGATGTGATAGATGATTCTGCAGGATTGAAGGCAAGGAAATGTAGGATCAGATTCACCGAGATGTTACCTGTACTCAAGGTCAAATCGGAACAAGTGTTTCTCTGATATTGAAATGTTTTTCTTTATTTTTTTCAAGTTTTTTTTTTTTTTTTTTTGCATTGTTAAAGATGAATAAATGTAGGAGCTGTTGCCTGTACTCAAAGTGGTATTTGAGTTTATGTTTCCTCAATATTACTACAATTATTTGTTTTATCATTAATAAAGTTGAGAAGTATTCTCCTGTTTGGTTTATGGTCCTTAAATGTTCTCATTAGTCATTGGCCATGCATTAGTTATGTGACTGGAGTTTACTTCCCCCATCCCCCCACCCTTGGATTTCATGTGGGCGACACCAAAGATGCTGCCCCGGGTGACACCAAAGATTCCGCCCCGGGTGACACCAACCCTAGCGACGCCTCTGCTGAGATGTGCTAATGCAGCAGGCATGTAAAAGTGTAAACGTGCTGTGGTAGGCAAAAACCTGAGTTCTCACTGTTTTAAAGGTGTGAATACCTTACCAATCCATTATTATGATGACAAAAGAACATAGATCACCAGGGACATCTTTTCTGATTGGTCTCACAAACATTTTGTACCAGCAGCTCGTGCCCAGTGCAGGAAGCCTGACTGGATGCCAAGTGCAAGATTTTGTTATTCCTTGATTACTGCTGTTCATCCTCCAACTGAACTTTTCATCAAAGATAATGTTTATGTCATGTACTTTCCCCCAAATGTGACTTCATTAACCCTTTCAGGGTCCACAGGCCCTCTCAGAGACTAGTTCTCAGGGTCCCCCAAATTTAAAAAAAAAAAAAAAATTTTTTTCTTATGAAAAGATAGAGAATCTTTTCCCGATCATAATGACACCAGAAGTATGAAATTTGATGGAAAACTACGGAATTATGCTTTCGCGAAGTTAGGGGTCTCGACGATGTTTATACATCGCCGATTTTGCCCACTTTGAGCCCTATTTTCGGCCAATTCCAGTGTACTAGTCGACAAAAATCAAAACTAATTTGCTAGAACTCCATTTTTTCTATCGAATGAGTACAAGAAACCACCAATTTACCGATTTCAACTATCCAATACAGTGGTCAGTATTTAGCAATTTTGCCAATTTCACACAAATTTCAAAAGATGCCAATCTCCAAATAGGGTCCAGAATAAACAAGAAAGACATTCCTGGCACTAAAATAACATTTCCTCTGTTCATTAGTCACATCCCCAGGCCCCTCTTACATTTCTTTTGCTTTCCACTTTTAATTTTTATTCTCACAAAAAAAAATAAGATTTACTGTTATGCAGACTACTGCATTAGTGTAGAAATGGTATAAATAATATCGACGCACCTGTGAAAGAATATTAGTTTCACCAGTTGACGTGTATTGGACGCTTAGCATGATTTGTTTACTTTTGAACTTTGGTAAAAATCGAGCATTTCTGCTACTTTGAGCTCAATTTCAAGGTAATTTTCATTGTAAAACCAGTCAAAATCATCTCAATTTCTGTAATACGTCTTCCACTCTATACAATGAGACCAGGAAAACTAGAATACAACAATAAATACCATATGAAAATACAGTGGACCCCCGGTTTACGATCACCTCCCGATGCAACCAATTATGTAAGTGTATTTATGTAAGTGCGTTTGTACGTGTATGTTTGGGGGTCTGAAATGGACTAATCTAATTCACAATATTCCTTATGGGAACAAATTCGTTCAGTAATGGCACCTGAACATACTTCTGGAATGAAATAATATCGTAAACCGGGGGTCCACTGTATAGTGCAAAGTCGCTGTTTTAATCCAAAAACACGGTCAAAGTTTTTTTTCTCATTACACCCTGTGTGCTGCAGGATTTTTTTTATACTGTGCACACTGACCACATAGACCCATTCTTTCATATGTAGGCCTACCAGCTTTCTCTCACTAGATTTGAAGGCGCGTAAGCCGTACTAGTACAGCCGAAACCCTGAAAGAGTTAATTCAGCCATGTGACCAAGGCATCATTAGATGCCTGGTGGCTAAAGCTCTCACTTCACACAGCGAGGGTCTGGGTTCGATTCTCGGCAAGGGTATGTCAACTGACTGGTGTGGATCACATCCTGGGACAAAACTGACGTGATTTGTCTGAAATGCTCTGCATAACAAGCAGCTTTCTATGTAGTAGTATGTCACTGATGTTAGCTAGGTCTGTATACCTTGTACACGTACTTGTAGAAATAAAGATATTATTATTATATTATTATTAAATAAAAAGACAATTTTTTGAAGAGCATGTTGGCAGCAGTGAATAGAGGCATGGATGTAGACAGCTTCAAGGAGTTTATTCTGAAGGATGTTGTATACACAGCTGTCAGTGCACGGGATCATGTAACTAAACAAACCCTTTAACATGCCTGGCACAACCTCTGGCCTGCAGCTATGTTGAGTGATGATGGACAAAGTGATGAATTTAAAGGATTCTGCATGTCAAGAGATAGAAAGATGATTTCAGACCTCCTTATATTCACAAATTCCAATAACACAATAAATTGAAAAACTAATGTAAAAGACTTGAAAGCGATCATGTCAGAGGATCTCACCTTCAAAGATCATACATAACACTGTATCAATCGCATCTGCTAGAAAAATGACAGGATGGATAATGAGAATCTTCAAAGCTAGGGAGGCCAAGCCCATGATGACACACTTCAGGTCACTTGTTCTATCTAGGCTGGAATACTGCTGCACACTAACAGCACCTTTCAAGGAAGGCAGGTGAAACTGCTGACCTAGAAAGTGTAGAGAACCTTCACGGCACACACAACTGCGATAAAACACCTCAATTACTGGGAATGTTTGAAGTTCCTCAACCTGCACTCCCTAGAATGTAGGCGGGAGAGATGCAAGATTATATACACTAGCAAAATCCTAGACTGATTAATACCAAACTTGCACACGAAAATCACTCCCAATGAAAGCAAAAGACTTGGCAGATGATGCAACATCCCCCCAGTGAAAAGTATGGGTGCCACTAGCATGATAAGAGACAACACAATAAGTGTCAGGGGCCCAAGACTGTTCAACTGCCTCTCAGCATACATAAGAAGGATTACCATTAGACCCCTGGCTGTCTTCAAGAAGGCACTGGAGGCACCTAAAGTCAGTACCTGACCAGCTGGGCTGAGGTTCATACATCGGGTTGCATGAAGCCAACAGTAACAACCTGGTTGATCAGGCCCTGATCCACCATGAGGCCTGGTCACAGACCAGGCCATGGGGGCATTGACCCCCAAAACCCTCTCCAGGTATACTCCAGGTAATCTGTAGGAAATGGATATCAAAGTTCTTAACACTGATAATGACGCTCCAGTTGTTCATTCAATGACCGATGGAAATATAAACACATATGCAGTATAATGTGATCCTTTATTAGCAACATTTCACCCATGCAGTGGGCTTTATCAAGTCACAAACAGATCTAATAAAGCCCACTGCGTGGGCAAAACGTTGTCCATAAAGGATCACATTATACTGCATGTGTGTTTATATTTCCATTGTGTTGGTATTTTATACCATTTATTTCCATCAATGACCGATGCTGAAATAGTTGAAATGGTTCTGAATCAAGGTGATCCTGATGATAATAGTTACAATGAAGATGACATTGTTAACACAGTGAAAAATGTGCCAATAGATAACATGGTGAAAATGTATAATGGACTTACTGAAGGACTAGAGCAGCATGCATTCAAAATGGAACAAGAAATCATGTCAGTGTATAAAATCAGAGAGAGACTGCTATGACAAAAACCATTGTTACTGAGGCAGATGACACAGGAACATTAAAAAAGTCATCCAGAACTGCTTCTTCATCCCTAGAGCATCCACTTCCAGGTCCCTCAGCTGCTTCTGATGTTCATCCTAGAGCATATACTTCCAGGTCCTGCAACTGCTTCTGATGTTCCTCCTAGAGCACCTACTTCCAGGTCCCTCAACTGCTTCTGATGTTCCTCCTGGAGCATCTACTTCCAGGTCCCTCAACTGCTTCTAATGTTCATCCTAGAGCATCTACTTCCAGGTCCCTCAACTGTTTTTGATGTTCCTCCTACAGCATCCACTTCCAGGTCCCTCAACTGCTTTTGATGTTCCTCTTAGAGCATCCACTTCTAGGTTCCTGAACTGCTTTTGATGTTCCTCCTACAGAATCCACTTCCAGGTCCCTCAACTGCTTCTGATGTTCCTCCTCAGTGATTTCATCAATGATGTACTCTCTCCCTCAAGTTTCTCAGACCTGGCATAGCTGTAGTGTCTGGGCCTGCTTTTATCTTCCTTTTGTAAGCAGTCATCCTGTTCATTTGGTACAGTACCCGCACAGTACAGTACTGTGTTTAGACTTCAGATAAAGGATTTCTGTACTATATTTTATATGTCCAAAGTGAAATTTAAAATATATACAGATGCTCCTCAATTTACAATGGTTAGACTTGCAAGAATTTTGGGAAGATTTTAACATCCTTAGTGCTATCAGGATGAACTTGTATTCATTCATTTACTTTTCAATACTGGTACTTTGTTAGATACAGTAATTATTTGTTTATTTACTTGTTCATTGACAGCAGTTACTTATTTAGTTATCATATATACAGCAGGGCCCCGCTTTACGGCGTTTCGCTTTATGGCGTTCCGCTAATACGGACATTTCAAATTATGACCAAAACTCACTATACGGCTCCCCTCACCTGTCTTTCTAATACGGTCACAGCGGCCCACCGAGTTTGTTTACATTCTCCCTGAGCACATCTCCTTATTATGTCTGGAAACTTTCCAAAATTTCAAGTGTTTTAAAGTTATTGTATATTTTATATGTATTGTACTTGATAATTAAACTTGTGTACACCTGTACCTAAATAAACTTACACACTGTGCTGGCATGTAGGTACACATTAAAATCACTAAGAGTCTCTCTACTCTTGATGCAATAATAATAATAATAATAATAATAATAATAATAATAATAATAATAATAATAATAATAATAATAATAATAATAATAATAATAATCTCTTGGGCGCATTAATGTCGCATATTACGTTAATATAGACATTTCCCTTAATCTATGATATTTTTTTTCAAAATTATATAAGAAACACATTATGTAACACACAAACATGATACATGCACCCACAGTATAAAAATTTATACAAATATATATGAGATGTTTACCAAACGGTTTGTAGAAGTGTTGGAAGAATTACGTTTTCTCTAGCCCGTCACCTGTTACTAGGGATAACTGTAGAAAAATATTCCTTTCGTATGCCTTCACTTTATAGCTATAATTCTGTACTAACTTGTACACAGTGTAAGAGTATTTGTTTCGTGATTTAATTATTATAATAATAATAAAAATATTATAAGGTAAAAGTTTCACAAACTCTTACAAATGTAAATGAATGAATTAAAACCGGACACGTATTAATACCGTCCATTTCGCCTGACCGAGTGATCGTCCACAACCTGTTCAGTTTGTTTGTTTACGCTGTCTGAGCTCGGTGTATCATTAAATGTTGTATATTACGTTAATATACACATTTTCATTAATCCATCCGTGATATTTTTTTCAAAATTATATAATAAACATGATACATAACATAAATACATAACAACATATGTGTAGAGAACCTAGGATAACCCAAAAAAGTCAGAGTGACTTACTTCCATTGCGTTCACTCAGAGCATCATTTCTTCTCAAAATGATGTTACATGAGAATGGGAGTGTTCTTCTTTATTTATTCTACCGTATCAATGTAGAGACAACCTGTACACAATGTAACTTGTACACAAACCAGACGTGTACACTGTTTACAAAACTTACCTTCACCTGGTTTGTTTACATAACTCTGCGCCTGTCCTCTCTCATGCACTCATTCTTTCTCTCTGGTATGGTAGCCTGGCTGACTACCATACATACCACACTTGATTTTTTACAATAAATACTACTCATCTCACCCTATATTTTAAGGTAAGTAATGAGTGAACTGTATATACATTTTATCGCTCTGGGATGCTTAAATATCATAGAATAGTATGTGTGGGTGGGGTGGCCTGGTATGGTAGCCTGGCTGACTACCATACATACCACACTTGATTTCTTACAATAAACACTACTTGTCTCACCCTAGATTAAGACTATAAATATTTTAAGGTAAGTAATGAGTGCACTATGTGTGTATTGTACTTTTTTATTGTTTTTTGATGCCTGGTTCTATTGCTAACATAATATATGTTAGTGTAAACTTGTTATCTAGTGTTTGTATGCATTTGTAAGTGGAAAAAAAGGGTGTTCCACTTTACGGTGGTTTCCGCTTTACGGCGGTAGCCTGGAACCTAACCCGCCGTATAAGTGGGGCCCTCCTGTATTTAGTTTCGGATAACAATATTTTCAACTTATGATGAGTTCACTGGAACATAACCCCATCATAAGTAAAGGAGCACCTATTGAGGTACCAAGTTCAAAAATAACAGTAATAGTACTAGTGCTTAAAAACTTGATATGTAGAGTATTAACATTAAATTTTTTTTTACACATAAGGTACTTACCGCATACTTAGCGTGTAAAATCCCTCAGCCTTCTCACTATGTCTCACAAGATATGTCCCTTCCAGTGTGAGAAGCTCTTGGCACAGGTGTCGTCCAATTTCGCCATGATACTCCAAACCATAATGAGAGGGACTGTCTGGTGGTCTATCAGTGCACAAGACAGCAGCTGGCTTGGGTGCTTCCTCTTGAAGCTGGTACACTGAAAGATTGAATACAAACTTAAACTACTCATTATAATTACAGCCTCTCCTCACTTAGCGATGTACTCGTTTGCTGATGACTCGGACTTACGACGGGCTCTCTGACCAGTTTGCAGTTAGTTTAATATGTTTATTATGCACCCCATACCCATCCTGTGGGCGGTAGTCAAAAGATTACAGAGGTACATAATTGGTCCAGGGACTGGACTCCAAAGTTTTGATAGCTGAGCAAGTTACAGAGGTAATGAATTCACAATTTACAAAGGTAATGAACTCACAAATTACAAAGGTAATGAACTCCGGGTAGGTCTAGTCACAATCATGACAAGTTACAAAGGTATTTACAGATTACAGAGGTACGTAATGGATCCAGGGACTGGGCCCCAAAGTTTGGATGGCTGAACTAGGTACAAGGTAATGAACTCACAAGTTACAAAGGTAATGAATACTGTAAGAATGGTTACTTACGTTTATACATGGCTACAATCATGAACAAATTATAGTGTAATGAGCAATTCACACTTCCACACCCGGTCACAACTGTAATGAGTTATTGGTGCAAATATTGATTGATGAGTCACACACACACATACACACACACATACAAATTCACACACACACACATAAACACACACACACACACACACACACACACACACATACACAAACTCATACACACACACGCACACACACTCATACCGGTGAAGAGCAACCGGTGAAGAGGCGGGGCCAGGAGGTAAGACTCGACGCCTGCAACCACAAATACGTGAGTACAAATAGGCGAGTACACACACACACCCACTCATACACACACACACACTCATACACATACACACGCACACACAAACACACACACAAATACACACAAGCACTGGACAAGCACCTAAAGTCAGTTCCTGATCAGCCGGGCTGTGGCTCGTACGTTGGTTTGCGTGCAGCCAGCAGCAACAGCCCGGTTGATCAGGCTCTGATCCACCAGGAGGCCTGGTCACAGACCGGGCCGCGGGGGCGTTGACCCCCGGAACTCTCTCCAGGTAAACTCCAGGTAAACACACAGGAGCTTGGACTCGACCCCTGCAATCTCAACTAGGTGAATGCACACACACACACACATACACACACACACACACAAACACAAACACACACACACACACACACACACACACACACACACACACACACACACATGCACACATGTGGTAATGCTTTATTTACAGCTAGCAAAGTCAGGGTATTTCTCCAGAATGGTCTGCAATATACCACTGTGGATAAAATACTTTGCCATTTCTTGAACATTCCTGAGTGAGTTGTTTCTAAATTCATTAATTTTATCACACTCCAGTACATAATGACGCAGGGTGTGACAATAGTCCATCTGGCAAAGTTTACATTTCGTTTGGTCTACATTTGGTGGTGGTGATTTAACCTGCCAAAGATACTTGTAACCCAGCCGGAGCCGGGCAGTAGTGACATCCAAGAGTCTGCTTATTTTGTTGGATGTACCATAGACATGTGGCTCCTCCTGCATGATAGAGTGATGATAGATGGACTCACTGGTGTCAATCTCCCTGAGCCTTAAGTCCATAAAATTCAGTTGAAGTTCTTTTCGTATTATTGTTCTCAAACTACTACCTGACAAGCCAAGATTGTAATCTACTCCCTCATTGAAAGCATACAGCTTAGCCAATTTATCAGTTCTGTCATGAATCTGAAGACCAATGTGAGATGGAATCCACAGCATGTGCACTCTGACTCCACTGTCCACAATCCTACCATACCTGTGTCTGGCTTCTGACACAAGCATGCCACAATTTATGCTTAATGAGTTGAGAGCATTTATGGATGACAGAGAATCAGTTACAATTAAACTGTCAATCTTTGATACATAGATGCATTTCAGTGCAAGGAGTATGGCAAACAGTTCTGTCTGAAGGGTAGAGGCCCAATTATTGATGCGTGCTCCAGTTTCTTTAAGAGAGCCATCACTCTGTACGACAACAGCAGCACTACCAGCTGCACCAGTGGATTGGTGAACAGAACCATCAGCGTAAATAATTTGCGAGAGTGTGTGCTGTGTGACTAAGTTATCAATACAGCTTAAGGCCTCATGTTTGGCTTCAAGGCGAAGTTTTGGTTGTGATTTAAGAAGTAGTTTGGGGGGAAATGGAGGAATGGTAGTTTGGAATGGGGTAATATTCCATGGAGCGTAGAAGTGCCGCTGTTGCCTTACTTGACATAGATCATGTATCTGATTCATGCGGAGGTCGGTTCCAGTTTTTTCGATCCATCTGGAGGAGTGTTCACCAGTGCTGAGGAAAGTTTGGAGGGCTTCTGTGCAGGAGTTTGAATGAGCTTGCCTGAGCATATTAACCCCAATTAGGATATTTCTTTCAGTAACACGATCTCTGATGCTTGGAATATCAAGTTCTTTTTGCATATTTAAAATTTTGGCAGTACGAGGGCATCCTAAAATGATCCTCATTGCTTCGTTCTGGAGTTTTTCCAGCCCTCCAAGCTTCCAGTCAGACACAAGAGCAAGTAGTGGCACAGCATAATCAACCAATGATCTAATATAAGCAAGATACATCATTTTCACAATTTTAACATTAGCACCATACCTGGGGTGAAACCCAGCCACAACTCTAAGTGCTCTTAGTCTTTCTTTGTATTGGCGACAAAGTCTTGTTACAACAGGTCCAAGTAGTGGAACCTCAAAGCCTAGATACCTGTATCTGCTTACATATTCTAGAAGAGACCCATCATGCAACTGGATCTGACGAACTGTGCCTCTCTGTCGAGGAGGACGCCTATTGAGTATCTTTGTTTTATCAGTAGAGACTGTCAACCCCAGGTCCTGACACGAGGCTAGTACATGATTAAGAATGTTTTGGGTATTGGAGAATCCGGTGGTGTGAATCATTATATCATCAGCAAAACTAATCACATAATGATGGGGCTGACTAGGCATAGCATTAAGTAATGCATTAATTAGAATATTGAACAGTGTGGGACTGAGCACACCTCCCTGTGGTGTTCCTAATTCAAAGTCTTTAGTTACACTTCTATGTCCTTGGAACAACACAGACGATTTTCTGTTTGACAGGTAGCCTTTAATCCAGCGGAGAAGCCATCCTCCAACATCCATTCTGGCAAGTTCACTAATGATTACATGTCGGTTGGCTACATCGAAAGCGGCCAGTTTGCATACCTGAATAATGTAGGTTAGAGCTGATTTTCAATATTCTGTTTATTACAATATACAGGACACTACTGTATGAACATTTAAAAATATACCAGAAATGCTATAAATGGTGCAAAGGTGACATTAAAACAATATCAAAGATGGTTGACACAAACCCACTATCATTATAGTATGCTCCTCACTTAGCGACGAATTTGTTTACCAATGTGGTCTTGGGAACAGATAAGTGAGGAGAGGCTGTATTATTTTCATGGGGGAACATCTTTACTGAATATAAATAAGACTAATTAACCAGATTAGTCCATGCCTGCCCATGCACCACCATGTAAAAAAAAAAAAAAAAAAAAAAAAAAAAAAAAAAAAAAAAAAAAAAAAAAAAAAAAAAAATAGTTCAGCAATTATGGAAAGATACCATATATGGTGGTAATGCCTGGACTGGGTGGTGGTGGTAGAAGTGATGACTGTTCAGTAGGAAACAGACAAGCATCCCTTGAGTCTTCATCAAATAAAGCAGCTCACTGGTGAAGCAACTGCCATCACCATTACACTATTATCAACACCATTACACTATCACTATCACCACTACACTACCACCATCACCACTACACTACCACCATCACCACTACACTACCACCATTTATTTATTTATTTATTTAGTAATTTGAGCATACATACAGAGGTACAAAAAAATACAGGTAAGAGCAGCATGCCAAAGCCACTTATATGCATAGCATTATGGGCTGGCTTAAAATTAACTTAAGATTAACTAAGCAATGATGAAATCAGTGATAAGACATTATTGTAAACAGATAACTATAAAGCACAAATGAGTATTACAAAGATAGGTCATATGGTTGCATGCATTGCTGTACATTCAGTCGAATGGAGTACAGTGGACCCCCGCATACCGTACGCATCACATAACGTTCAATCCGCATACCGCTCGCTTTTATCGCAAAAATTTTGCCTCGCACACCGCTCAAAAACCCGCTCACCGCTCTTCGTCCGAGACGCGTCCAATGTGCGCCCTTAGCCAGCCTCACATGTGCCGCCGGTGGCATTGTTTACCAGCCAGCCTCCGCGGTAACATCCAAGCATACAATCGGAACATTTAAAAATATACCAGAAATGCTATAAATGGTGCAAAGGTGACATTAAAACAATATCAAAGATGGTTGACACAAACCCACTATCATTATAGTATGCTCCTCACTTAGCGACGAATTTGTTTACCAATGTGGTCTTGGGAACAGATAAGTGAGGAGAGGCTGTATTATTTTCATGGGGGAACATCTTTACTGAATATAAATAAGACTAATTAACCAGATTAGTCCATGCCTGCCCATGCACCACCATGTAAAAAAAAAAAAAAAAAAAAAAAAAAAAAAAAAAAAAAAAAAAAAAAAAAAAAAAAAAAAAAAAAAAAAAAAAAAAAAAAAAAATAGTTCAGCAATTATGGAAAGATACCATATATGGTGGTAATGCCTGGACTGGGTGGTGGTGGTAGAAGTGATGACTGTTCAGTAGGAAACAGACAAGCATCCCTTGAGTCTTCATCAAATAAAGCAGCTCACTGGTGAAGCAACTGCCATCACCATTACACTATTATCAACACCATTACACTATCACTATCACCACTACACTACCACCATCACCACTACACTACCACCATCACCACTACACTACCACCATTTATTTATTTATTTATTTAGTAATTTGAGCATACATACAGAGGTACAAAAAAATACAGGTAAGAGCAGCATGCCAAAGCCACTTATATGCATAGCATTATGGGCTGGCTTAAAATTAACTTAAGATTAACTAAGCAATGATGAAATCAGTGATAAGACATTATTGTAAACAGATAACTATAAAGCACAAATGAGTATTACAAAGATAGGTCATATGGTTGCATGCATTGCTGTACATTCAGTCGAATGGAGTACAGTGGACCCCCGCATACCGTACGCATCACATAACGTTCAATCCGCATACCGCTCGCTTTTATCGCAAAAATTTTGCCTCGCACACCGCTCAAAAACCCGCTCACCGCTCTTCGTCCGAGACGCGTCCAATGTGCGCCCTTAGCCAGCCTCACATGTGCCGCCGGTGGCATTGTTTACCAGCCAGCCTCCGCGGTAACATCCAAGCATACAATCGGAACATTTCGTATTATTACAGTGTTTTTGGTGATTTTATCTGCAAAATAAGTGACCATGGGCCCCAAGAAAGCTTCTAGTGCCAACCCTACAGCAATAAGGGTGAGAATTACTATAGTGATGAAGAAAAAGATCATTGATAAGTATGAAAGTGGAGTGCGTGTCTCCGAGCTGGCCAGGTTGTATAATAAACCCCAATCAACCATCGCTACTATTGGTGGTACAGCTGCTGCTGCTGCTGCTGCTGTACCACCGTCAGCTGCTGCTGCTGCTGCTGCTGCACTGTCAGCTGCTGCTGCTGCTGTACCACCATCAGCTGCTGCTGTAGTACCGTCTGCTGCTGCTGCTGCACTGTCAGCTGCTGCTGCTGCTGCTGTACCACCATCAGCTGCTGCTGTAGTACCATCTGCTGCTGCTGTAGCATCGTCTGCTGCTGCTGTAGCACTCTCAGCTGCTGCTGCTGCTGTAGCACTGTCAGCTGCTGCTGCTGCTGTAGCACTGTCAACTGCTGCTGCTGCTGCTGCACTGTCAGCTGCTGCTGCTGCTGTACCACCGTC
This sequence comes from Cherax quadricarinatus, assembly GCF_038502225.1. Lineage (NCBI taxonomy): Eukaryota > Metazoa > Arthropoda > Malacostraca > Decapoda > Parastacidae > Cherax > Cherax quadricarinatus. The sequence continues at coordinate 22,814,506 of NC_091299.1, forward strand.
AGCTGCTGCTGTAGTACCGTCTGCTGCTGCTGTAGCATCGTCTGCTGCTGCTGTAGCACTGTCAGCTGCTGCTGCTGCTGTAGCACTGTCAGCTGCTGCTGTAGCACCGTTGTTGGTGTGGCTTATTGAGAATACCAAGAAACAATTAACCCCAGAGGATTTGCCACCCAGGATAACCCAAAAAAGTCAGTGTCATTGAAGACTGTCTGACTTATTTCCATTGGGGTCCTTAATCTTGTCTCCCAGGATGCAACCCACACCAGTCGACTAACACCCAGGTGAACAGGGAAAAATGCCTGGAACTAGTGCTCATATTGGTGAATTTAAAGCCAGCAAAGGTTGGTTTGAGAGATTTAAGAATCGTAGTGGCATACACAGTGTGATAAGGCCTGTTCTGGAAGAAAATGCCAAACAGGACCTACAGTACTCAGGAGGAAAAGGCACTCCCAGGACACAGTGTCTCATCAGTCATTGCTGCATCTTCAATAAAGGTAAGTGTCATTTATTCTTCATTTAGTAGAGTAGTACATGCACAATATATATTGTGCATGTACTACTCTACTATTGTGCATGTATCCTTCTCTTTGTGTGTAGGAAAATGTATATTTCATGTGGTAAAATTTTTTTTTTCATATTTTTGGGTGTCTTGCACGGATTAATTTGATTTCCATTATTTCTTATGGGGAAAATTCATTCGCATACCGATCATTTCGCATAACAATGAGCCCTCTTGCACGGATTAAAGTCGCTATGCGGGGGTCCACTGTATTCTGTTAGATTGGGTTTTAGGTTTAACATTTATGTGATATAATTGTGAGAAACATTTAAGATATACAATTTATAAGGTTCAGTTATTCAGTATTTATTTGGTTTTGGGTGAGTAAGTGATCTTTGAGAAGAGACTTGAATTTATAAACAGGTAGTGTTTCTTTTATATTTACAGGTAATGAATTCCAGATTTTAGGGCCTTTTATGTGCATTGAGTTTTTGCATAGCGTGAGATGGACACGAGGAACATCAAAGAGTGATCTGTGCCTTGCGTTATGGTCATGTGTTCTGTTGAGGTTGGCAAGGAGATGTTTGAGGGGAGGGTTAATATCAGAGTTAAGTGTTCTATGTATGTAATAGGTGCAATAATAAGTATGGATGTTTTGTATGGTGAGTAGGTTGAGTGTTTTGAGTATTGGTGGAGTGTGCTGCCTGTAGTGAGAATTTGTTATCATTCTAACTGCAGCCTTTTGTTGGGTAATTAGTGGTCTGAGATGGTTAATTGTTGTTGAGCCCCATGCACAAATTCCATAGGTGAGATAGGGGTAAATAAGAGTGTGATATAGGGCCAGGAGGGCTGACTGTGGAGCATAGTACCGTATCTTCGATAGTATGCCTACAGTCTTGGAAATTTTCTTAGAAATTTGTTGTATATGTGTATGAAATTTGAGTCTATTATCAAGGTGGATTCCTAAGAATTTTCCCTCTGTTAGCTTTGTGATAGGTGATCCGTTTATCATTATGTTAAGAGGGACATCTGTAGCTCTGTTACCAAACTGAATGAAGTAGGTTTTGTCAATGTTTAGTGTAAGTTTGTTAGTCCTCATCCAGGTAGATATTTTCTTTAATTTGGTAATTACAGTATTGGCTAGCGTGACTGGGCTCGGGTGAGAGAAGACGTATGTAGTGTCATCTGCAAATAGTGTGGGTTTGAGTAATTGTGAAGCATTTGGTAGGTCATTTATGTATAGGAGAAAGAGAAGAGGGCCAAGGACACTTCCCTGTGGGACACCAACTGTAATTGGTTGTGCGGAAGAGCTTGCCCCATTTGCGTAAACATATTGGCTTCTGTTGCTGAGGTATGACTTGAGGTAGTTGAGGGAGTGCCCTCTTATACCATAGTGTGACAATTTTACGTGGAGCAAGTCATGGTCAACTGTATCAAAAGCTTTACATAAGTCAATGAAGATCCCCAGTGGGACTTCTTTTTTTTCTATTGCAGTGTATATATGTTCTAGCATGTGTATAATAGCATCATTAGTATTTTTATTAGGCCTGAATCCAAATTGGCAGGGGTTGAGTATGTTTTGGGAGATGAGGTAGGAGTAGATTCGTTTATGAATTAATTTTTCGAAGATTATTGAGAGAGGGTGTAAATTGGATATTGGCCTATAGTTATTCAACTCTGTTTGGTCTCCTCCTTTATGGATCGGGGTGACCCTTGTTATTTTGAGAACTGTAGGGAAGGTGGAGGATTCAATGGATTTGTTAAAGAGTGTTGCAATGATTGGTGACAGCACTTGTAACACTTTTTTGTATATAAAGGGTGGTAAGGTATTTAAATCTCCTGCCTTGTTTTTTAGTGCATTGATAATAAGGGAGACTTCGTATGGGTTAGTCAGAGCTAGGAACAGTGTGTTCAGGTAGTTGCCAGTGAGGTAGTCATTTGGTGGGGTATCTGAGCTTGGGATTTTATTGGCAAGGTTTTGTCCTATAGTGGAGAAGAAATCATTGAGTCTGCTGTTTCTGTTGGTGGGAGTTGGGGTTCATCTGATTTTGCTAATTTTATTTCGCTATTTCGTGATATCTTTTTTGTTCCCAGAATTTCTGATAGGGTTTTCCAGGTCTTTTTTATATCACCTCGTAAGTTGGATAATCTGTTTTCATAATAAAATTTTTTTGCCCTTCTTATCAGGCTGGTTAGGATTGATGAGTAACGTTTTGTTTGGTCTCTGGTTATGTGACCCATTCTGTACTGTTTTTCATATCGGTGTTTTGTATTTATGGATTTGAGAATGCTGGGTGTTAGCCAGGGACTGTTCAGTCTCTTAGCTGTCATCTGTTTAGTTTTTTTAGGGCAGTGCTTGTTATAGAGGTATTGGGTCTTTTTTAGAAAATTATTAAAACATTCGTCAATATCTGTATAGATTTCTAGCTCAGTGTGCCAGTCAATGTTTGTTACTGCTGTTGTGAAGTTATTAATGGCTGCCTCATTGTGAAGTCTGAAGGTGACTTTAGTAGTGTCTTGGGGTAATTTACCAAGCGTTGTTATGAGGAAAGTAGGGTAGTGGTCTGTGGTATTATCTGTAATTATGCCTGATTTTAAAGGGGATATGGTGTTGGTCCAGATGTGGTCAAGTAGGGAAACACTGGTCTCCGTAACTCTTGTAGGTTTTGTTACTGTTGGTAGCAACATGCAGTTACTCATTGTGTTTGTGAATTCAGTAACGTGTGGGTCCTGGTCTTGCAGGAGATTTATATTGAAGTCACCTGAGAGTAGTAAGTGATCTTTGTTCATGCGTGCATCAGTTATCATACTTCCTAGGTTTTGACTAAATTGGCTAATGTTTGACTGTGGAACTCTGTAGATGTTTATCAATGTGAGAGGTTTTTGTAGGTATTTGGATTTGAATTTAGCTATTATATATTCCCCATGTTCATCCCTTGTGCAAGTATTAGTGATACATTCTAGTTGGTCTGAGTAGTACATAGCTGTGTCACCCCCTTGTTGATCTGTCCTACAGTTGTGTATGGCTGTGTAACCAGGAATGGCATAGACATCTGTAGTATCAGGCTTTAGCCAGGTTTCAGTTAGTGTAATGATGGACATATTGGCATGCAAGGAATTTAGTAATGCTATGAGGTCATCGTAATGCTTGCTTAAAGATCTGATATTGTAGTTAAAGACAGTTATGTTTTTGTTGGCTCTGATAAGTGCCTTTGATTGTTCTGCTGTGTAGTAATTACAGTAACTGTTTGATTCATTTAAGTCATTCAATAAGAGGTTGGTATCAGGATCAATGCTTGTAATCATAAGATTTGTAGTGAATCTATAGTTAGAATTAAGTATGAAACAAAGTAAATATTCTAAAGCTAAAAAATAGCACCTGAATTATTTAACAAATGTAAAAATAATGAGCTAAGGTAGTTTTTTAAAGCTAAAATAAAGGAGACAATATAAAAGGGACTAAAATAATTAGTGGTGAACAAATAAAGTGATGATCAAATAATGGAACTTGGGAATATGATAGTAGGTAGTACTTTAAAGGTAATTCTTTAAAGTTAGAATTATAATATAAAATTATAATATAAAAGGGACTAATATAAGTTGTGGTGAACAATAAAGTGGTAATCAAAAAATGAGCTTTGGAATATAATGGCAAAATAGTGAACTTATTACACTTTAGCACCTGAGAATAGCACCATCAACACAACATGACTCTCACAACATGCTCATTGGAGAAGCCAGGTATAGATACTCAAAAATCCAGGGAAAAATTAATGTACAATTGTTATGGATTCCATTACACATTGGATTACTCCTCTTCTTCTTTCAACAAACCGGTCGTATCCCACCAAAGCAGGGTGGCCCAAAAAGAAAAAACAAAAGTTTCTCTTTTTAACTTTATTAATGCATACAGGAGAAGGGGTTACTAGCCCCTTGCTCCCGGCATTTTAGTAGCCTCTTATGACACGTATAGCTTATGGAGGAAGAATTCTGTTCCACTTCCCTATGGAGATAAGAGGAAATAAACAAGAACTAGTAAGAAAATAGAAGAAAACACAGAGAGGTGTGTATATATAAACTTGTACTGTACATGCATATGTAGTGTGACCTAAGTGTAAGTAGAAGCAGCAAGACATACCTGAGATCTTGCATGTTTATGAGACAGATTAAAGACACAAGCAATCCTACCATCATGTACAACCATTACAGACTTTCGTTTTACACTCACTTGGCAGAATAGTAGTACCTCCCTGGGCAGTTGCTGTCTACCAACCTACTACCTAGAACTGGATTACTGCTTCATGATAAAGTTGACATGCTGGCCAAGAAGAGTACCCTGAAGGATAATGTAAAGTATAACTTTGGTGTGTCTGTGTCTAGCATTAGGAATAATATTACAAGAGAAGTAAATAATGAAACAATGCTATAAGAATGCAATTAGAATCCTGAGTAGATCTATAACCCACTATAACATGAATGTAGATACGTATGTTTATGAAGTGACTTGCAATGTGAAGAGACTGACTAATGTTATAGTATCCAGGCTTAGGCTTAGTTACAAGTACTTCTGGCAGTCTGAGAGACACAGATGATGCTCAAATTAAATGCAAAGTAGGTGGTCAGCCTTATGGTCATTATCTTGAACACTATGTGCTTAACCATCCGCTTATTGAGGAATAGAGAGAGACAGTACTATAATAACCTATGCGATATGTCAAGATATCTTATTAATGAAAATAAAATACCAGATATATTAGGTAAATTTCCTAAATTTGCTTGTAACATAATTTAACTGTACAGTGGAATCTCGACTTACGAGTTTAATCCGTTCTGTGACCTTGCTCACATCTGGATTTGCTAATTTGTAGAGTCAATTTTCCTCATTTAAATTAATCTGTCCCAGTGGAATTCCAGGCACGACAAAATACTTGAATATTTCCCTAATATCAACTCTACGGCTTATTTATCTATCACAATTCGTCTAATATGACATAATAAACAATAATAACAACATAGAAACATGATATATACACTAGAATGAATGAAATATATCATTACATATTTGAGTAGTGGTAGTGGAGGTGGTGGCACAGCAGCCATTGTTCCTGCTCCTGACTACATACCTTCCCATGCTTTTATTATAACAGAAAATGGAGTGTTTGTAAGGCAAACTCCATTAGATCACTACATAGTTTCATAAGGAAAACAATAATAAAAGTAATAATAATAATAATAATAATAATAATAATAATAATATATAATAAATAATAATACAGTAGACCATCATTTAGCACGAGTTTATTTGGCACATTCCGGGTATAGCATGACTGAAGAATTGCAGCACAATTTTGTGTAACACGTCGTAAAATAAATTTAACACGGTTCAGTTTGCAGGAAGGAAAAAAAAAATCCCTTTTCCTCAAGCAGCCGCCTTGTTGTGGATCAGCGGGGGTGACCTCCCGCCATCCCCTGCCACCCCCCAACACCAGCCCACCATCCCAGCATTTGTATTTCATACGTGTCCAGTCTTTCTTCTCTGCTACAAGTTAGCTGTGTTTGTGAATTGTGTTTTGATCTTGTAATTACTATATCTTGTATCTGCAAAGCAATCATGACACCCAGTAGGCATACCAGTGTTGCTGAAAGTGGCAAGTAAAGTTATAAGCATTTAAGTCTTAGAATTAACAAAGAAAACAAAGATATTAGACAAGAGATAACCTGTGGCATAATGAAGTGTAACTTTGTACACAGAAAAAGAGGTAAACATAAGTCTGTGTGACTGACTGACTTACTGGCTTGGATGAATACCTTACTGACTTGACCGAATAACTTACTGACTTGACTGAATAACTTATTTGACTTACTGACTTGACTGACTTACTAACTGACTTGTCTGACTGAATGACTTGACTGACTGAATGACATGACTTACTGACTTGACTGACTTATTGAATGGCTTGACTTACTTAGGTTAGTTACCGCGCAGCAGTGTCTGCCTGTTCATTGCCCTGAGCGTCAACATGACCAGGGACCCAATAAAAAAACAATATCTTTGCGTTTGCTAGAGATGCAACATAACCAAAGATGTATACCAAGAACCTAGGGATGAGGGGAATCAAATTCTGTAATAGCTTGCAAAGCCTGAATGACTTTACTGACTGAATGACTTAAAGTTAGACACTCCAGTACAACCATCAACTTCAGTACCAGAACCTCTACCATCCACCTCAGCCCAGTAGGGTCACAGCATAACTTTCAACTCTCTTCACAATCATCCACAAACACCAGCACCCACAATTTAAGGTAAGAAACACTATTATTTCTGTTACATTTGTAGTCTTGAGCAGTAAAAACATAATACATCACAACAATGAACTACAATTACATACAGTGGACCCTTGGGTAACGGCGGCATCGACTAACGCCAAAATTGGATAGCAGCACGTTTTTGCGTCAAAATATTGGCTCGGCTAACGTCCAAGAACTCGGCTAAGGACATTCATCCTGAACGTGTCCATGCGGCCTGAGCCCATGTACAGGTAGTGTGCCATTGTTTGCAAGCCAGTGAGGATGATTCCACGTGCACATGCGATATATTTTGTATTATTCCATTGTTTTTAGTGCTTGTAACTGCTAAATAAGCCACTATGGGCCCAAAGAAAGCTTCTAGTGCCAGCTCTGTGGTAAAGAAGGAAAGAAACACAGTAGAATTCAAGAAAAAACTCGTAGCAAAGTACCAAAGTGGGGGAGGAAGAGTGGAGAATGTGCCTTCTGCAGTGATTCAGCGATTCTATGATATGTACTATACTAAAGCAGCAGGTATCGATAAAGGCTATAGTGCCAGCCAGCAATAAAGTGTAGAATTAACAGTGTAACAAGTAAGTTAAGCAAGTAAGCGATAGAAAAACGACATGAAAGTAACTCTCCAATGTTGTTGGATGTGTATAGGGCCAATGAACATACACTGCCCTGCTATCTTCCACCACCCTAAACCTCTGTCAGCATCTCCTCCATCAAACTAACTAATTAAACTAACGTCTCCTCCAAGGTAAGTGTAAATATAAAAGTGTAAAGTATAAAAGTAAATATAAGTGTAAATATAAAAGGACCCCAATGGAAATATGTAAGTCACTCTGACTTTTTTGGGGTTATCCTAGGTACTTTACACATATGCTACTATGTATGATAATCTATGTACATAACTGTGTGTATACTACCTGAATAAACTTACTTATTTACAAATCAAAATGTAAATATTTCTTACTTATAAATTAAAATGTAAATATTTCTTATTTATAAATTACATATATTATTTAACCCTTTCAGGGTCCCCAGGCCCTCTCCCAGACTTGTTCTCAGGGTCACCCAAATTTCAAAAAAAAAAAAAAATATTTTTTCTTATGAAAAGATAGAGAATCTTTTCCCGATCATTTTGACAACAAAAGTATCAAATTTGATGGAAAACTTATGGAATTATGCTCTTGCGAAGTTAGCGGTCTCAACAATGCTTACGCATCGGCGATTTTGCCCACTTTGAGCCCTATTTTCAGCCAATTCCAGTGTACTAGTTGACAAAAATCATAACTATTTTGCTAGAACTCCATTTTTTCTATCGAATGAGTACAAGAAACCACCCATTTACCGATTTCAACTATCCAATACGTACAGTGGTCAGAATTTAGCAATTTTGCCAATTTCACACAAATTTCAAAAGATGCCAATTTCCAAATAGGGATCAGAATAAACAAGAAAGACATTCCTGGCACTAAAATAACATTTCCTCTGATCATTAGTCATGTCCCCAGGCCCCTCTTACATTCTTTTGCTTACCACTTTGAATTTTTATTCTCACAAAAAATAGAAGATTTACTGTTATGCAGACTACTGCATCAGTGTAGAAATGGTATAAATAATATCGGCGCACTTGTGAAAAAATATTAGATCACCAGTTGACGTGTATTGGATGCTTAGCATGATTTGTTTACTTTTGAGCTTTGGTAAAAATTGAACATTTCTGCTACTTTGAGCTCAATTTCAAGGTACTTTTCATTGTAAAAACCAGTCAAAATCATCACAATTTCTGTAATATGTCTTCCATTCTATAAAATGAGACCAAGAAAACTAGAATACAACAATAAATACTATACGAAAATACAGTGTAAAGTCGCTGTTTTAATCCAAAAACACGGTCAAAGTTTTTTTTTTCTCATTACGCAATGTGTGCTGCAGGATTTTTTTTATACTGTGCAGGTATACATAAACGAGTGTCTTACCAAAAAACGTCAGAACCTCCTGCATAGAGTCAGAAAACTTAAGCGGGAGAATAATGATACAATACACCAATGCTTCACATGGGATGGGAAAATTCTAGTTAGGAAAACAAATGTAGGTCAACTGAACACAATCAAGAACGAGAATGATCTATCACGATTTCTCAGGGTTAGCGGTTAAATAGTTAACCTACCGGCAGGCAGTACCACTGGGTACGTCATCAAACCCACTGTGGGGACTGCTGAGCCAGCCTTAGAGCAGTATGTACCTGAACACCTCACGGTACGCATCTAAGCAGTATGTACCTGAACACCTCACGGTACGCATCTAAGCAGTAGGTACCTGAACACCTAATGGTACACATCTACTGGCTTTAGAAGCAGTAAGTACCTGAACACCTCACGGTACGCATCTACGCAGTAGTTACCAGAACACCTAATTGTACACATCTACTGGCAGTAGAGTATTCTACTGGCTTCTACTGGCGTTAGAGGAAGTGCTCACCGCAGCTCACTGAGTCTGTTGGCCTCAGTTACTTGACGGCCGCATTCAGTGAGCTTGCAGCATGGTGTTCTGCTAGTAATTCATCGGACCACCTTGCGGTGTGTCAATTGGTCTTGAAGGCGGTAAATAGTATTCACCAGACCATCTTACTGTGTACTTCTACCGGCCTTGGAGAGTATTTATAGGACTACCGGTGATGTCTGCGGACTCACCGCCTACACTGGTCAACTGTGGGCCGGAGTCATCGGATGCTGTTTTAGTGGGACATTACACGAAGAAAAGGTTGGAGTGTTACACTGAACTGGGCTAGGACCGTAGTGTGACACTTAAGCAAGTATGATGGAGTGGAACACTGAGATATGCTACAGGACCGTAGTGGAACACTGAGAAGAAAAGGGTGTCGTTTGACACTGAAGATGGCCTGGTTGTAGTGTACATTGAATAGTATCATGTGACTGGCCTCTCGAAAGACGCTACGTCGATAGTGAGTGTGTCGCAGAGACAAGGGTGTCAAGTGTGACAGTCGAGAAAGGGTGTGGATGACGCAGAGAAGAGGGTGTCGTGTGACACGGAGAGCTGGAGTGTCTGGTGACACAGAGAAAAGGGTGTCAAGGGACACGGTTGTGAAGGAGCGTCATCACACGGCGAAAAGGGTGTTGAGTGACACGGTGGAAAAGGAGCGTCACAACTCGAATAAGTGTCGTGTGGGACACAGAGCATCATTATAAGTGTCGTGTGAGACACGGAGCTGATCATAATTTATTATTATACAAATGTTATTTATAATTTATTATTTTAGCATAGATATATATATTATTATTTTAAGATGCTAATAATTTATTATTGTAACATGTATACATGTATATATTTTAAATACCTCTAGACCAAAGATTGATTTTTATATAATATTAAAGATTCTTTTATTTTAACATGTATTTATGTATCCCGAACTCTTTATTACAAAATGAGTAAAACTACCATCTACAAAAAATAACTTTTTTTGTAATACTAATCTTACAGAGAATAACTAAACAATGTCCAACCTAAAAGCCTACGTAGTGTAGTGTATGTTTTGCTCCATTATTATTCAAATTTCATAGTACAATCTCTTAGTAATTAAATAATCAACTACCTCATTATGTGATTTTACTAGTAAGCATAAGTCACCTTATGTAATTTTCTTATTTACTATTGTTTGCTTAAATATTAGCTGAATTGATACTTTCTCTGTCCATATTACTACCTATTTTTTTAAATACTATTAATTGATACTACTTACTAACATTAATAATTAATTACCATTTTTACTATCAGTACAATTTACTCTTAACATTTTTGACATCATTAAATTACCATTACTTGTCTAATTACCATAACCTGTTTTAATACCACATTTACTATCTTAGAGTACTCTTAATTACCTTGTACTGCCAAATAACCTCTAGTATAACTACCAGTGCAATAGTGAATCCAAATAAACATTACTTTTTCACTTTTTTTTATTTTTTTTTGCTAATTAATCTTTTTTTGTAATCATTATTACTTACTAAAATTTTATTAAACACCATATTTACTACCAGTCAATTTTACTTTTGTAAATTAATCGTTATTTTATACTTTTCATAACATTTTGTTGCCAAATTCTCGAGTTTGTATATTCAACTCCAACCTTTATATTATCCTTTGTACCTGTGTACCTGTGTACCTGTCTACCATCTTACTATCATATTATAACCAAGTCATTGCCATTGTTATTTTTTACTTATTACTCTTTTGGTACTTTAATTTGTGAATTTTATTTTGTCAATTTAAATCTAGTTATACTCTTGATCTTCTTAACAACCTATATCAGACCCTAGTGCAACTGCAAGTACCATTTTAATTTGTATTTTTATATAATAAGTTTATACCTAGTTGTACTTTAGCTCATTCTAGCTCAATACATAGACAACATTAAATTCATTATATTAGACCTTAGTGCAATTACAAGAGTGAGTCTGGTGCCACTTGTAATTTGTTTTTTTATAGTATTAGTTTATACCTAGCTGTACTTAAGCTCATTCTAGCACAACACATAGACAATATCAATTTCATTATGTTTATTAGTGACTATACTCTATATGACCAAAGTGCTTTAGCGGTATACTTATCCAAACCTCCCACCACTAGAAAAATCAGTATTAGAACTCACCACATAATACAGGATATAAACAACCACTATTTAAACCTAAAAGATGAATGATCACGTTGACCCTGATCTAAACCTCCATAATCTAACACACAATCAAAACTTATTGGAAAGTAACTGCCTTTATTACACAGCATCACAAGCCAGCACTATCCTGAACACTGCTCAAAGTCTATCAGTTCTTAACTACAACATCAGGTCCTCCTGGCACTCCTTGAGTCACTAAAGACACCCTTCTCCTGCATTATTCTTACTGAGACCTGGCTTATGCAGGACACAATTGATATCTACCCACTACCAGGATACACAGCAACCCACAACTGCAGACCATACCAAGTTGGGGGTGGTACTGAAATCTATTACTCTAATCAACTATCTTGTATTAGCACTAATTGCTTTAGTGATGAATATGAGGAATACATTTTTGCTAATTTTACTGTAAAAAACCTCAAGATGCCTATAACAATCGGTGCCATATACTGGATACCCCACACAAACATCCCAAACTTCAGTGAGAATCTAAAGTCACTAATAACAAACAGACAAATGAACAAGCACCACCTTCTCTTAGCTGTAGACTTCAATATCAACCTTGGCCTACCAGATGATCAGACTAACTGATTTCATCAACAATATGAACAACACGCTCCTCATACCAACAATAACTAAACCAACCAGGTTGACTGAGACAAGTGCAACCATAATAGACCACATATGGACCAATATACTAGCCCCCCTTAAATCAGGGATAATCACAGACAGCACTACTGACCACTACCCAACCTTCCTCTTAACAAACATTAGTAAGCCACCACTCGAATACAACAAAGCTTCATTTAGACTCCATGACGAGGCCTCAATAAGGAATTTCACAGCAGACCTAGAGACTGTTGACTGGCCTACAGAATTCTCCAATGCCAATGGTACTGACGATTGGACAGACATTTTTCTTAACAAAATACTTAACTATACAACAAACATTGTCCTATAAAAACGAAACAGATCACGAATAAACGGCTTGGTTGCCCATAGTTAACCAGCAGCATTCTGAAATCCATTGATAAGAAACACCAATATGAAAAGCAATATAGACAGGGCTTAATACACAAAGATATTCTTAAACAATATTCAACAGTTCTCACCAAATTAATAAAGAAAGCCAAACAACTGTACTACTCCAGCAGATTCACTGACACAAGAGGAGATATAAAAAAGACCTGGAAAATACTTTCCCAGATTCTAGGGACCCACAAACTGAAAAAAAAACAAGAATATTGTTCTAACTAAACCTCATGAAACACCAATACATCCCACTGATACAGCTAACAAGATAAACGACTTCTTCTCAACCATAGGATCTAATCTCGCCAGTAAAATCCCACGTACCAATGCCCGTGCCGGGGACTACCTAGATGGGAATTTCCCAAATTCCTTCTATCTTGTACCAACTGAGCCCACATAAGTCACCGCGATCATAAAGTCACTTAAAAATAACTCGGGGAATCTGTTTCACGTCCCACCATTACTGTACAAGCAAGCGGCCCATGTCCTTTTACATGCTATTACATTACTTTTTAACAAGTCACTAGAAACTAGCACTTTCCCGACACTACTCAAGACAGCAAGGGTTACACCAATACATAAAGATGGTGACCCTACAGACGTAAACAACTATAGGCCAATATCAAACTTACCATTGCTATCCAAAATCTTCAAGAAACTCGTGCACAGGAGACTATATTCATTTATAACGTCACAAAACATACTCAACCCCTGCCAATTTGGATTCAGGAAAAATAAAAGCACTAATGATGCAATTATAAAAATGCTAGACCTGCTTTACACAGGATTGGAAAATAAGGAATATCCACTAGGAATTTTTACTGACCTAAGAAAAGCATTTGACACAGTAGACCACGGCATCCTACTCCACAAACTTGACCACTATGGTATAAGAGGCCATGCGCTTGCATATTTTAAATCCAACCTTTCTAATAGGTATCGGTATGTCACCATTAAAGACACAGCCTCATCAATACGGCCACTTGATACTGGAGTTCCGCAGGGAAGTGTCCTTGGACCCCTGCTCTTCCTCATTTGCATCAATGATCTTCCAAACATATCCCAACACTGAAACCCATTCTCTTTGCTGACGACACGACTTATGTCATCTCCCACCCTAATCTTGCCACCCTCAACACCATTGTTAACGAGGAGCTGCTCAAAATATCGACTTGGATGACAGCCAATAAACTTACACTTAACACTGGCAAAACCTACTATATTGTGTTTGGTAGCAGAGCAGGTGTTGAGCAACTTAACATTAAGATTGACAACACTCTAATTGCCAGACATAATGAGGGCAAATTCCTTGGCCTATACCTCGACAACAACCTAAATTTCAGCACCCATATCCAACACATAACAAAAAAGTATCCAAAACGGTGGGGATCCTCTCCAAGATACGATACTACGTGCCGCAAACTGCCCTTCTCACACTATACCATTCACTTACATATCCATAACTCACCTATGCTATCTGTGCTTGGGGTTCAACTGCAGCAACACACCTAAAGCCAATAATAACCCAACAAAAAGCCACAGTAAGAATAATCACTAAATCCCATCCTTGGCAACACCCCCCTCCCCCACTCTTCATAGATCTAAACTTACTCCCTGTTCAGAACATCCACACTTACTACTGTGCAGTCTATATCTACAGGACCTTAAATTCCAATATTAACCTTGACCTAAAATGCTTCCTTGATAGTTGTGACAGGATCCACAGGCATAACACCAGACACAAACATCTCTATGACATTCCCCGTGTTCGACTAAACCTTTACAAAAATTCAACGTATTTCAAAGGACCTAAAATCTGGAACACCCAACCTGAAAACTCTAGAACTGCAGACACATTCATCACTTTCAAAACTAGTTAGAAAACATCTTATCTCCCTGATCCACCCCGACAACTAACTACATGATAACCACCTGGTGGTTCACAATTACACTCACTCACCCACTGACTATAAACCCAGAAATACTAATCTTAATCTTAAAATAATAAATCCTAACTAGTCATAAGTTTGCCTATGATACTCCAATATAGACACTTTGTATTGTGCCAAAACAAAAGCATTCACATTGCTAAACTCACAAATTATTATGTAGTCACTTAGCCTTAATACCATAATCTGTAAGGATTTCATGTTAAGAATTAATCTAAGTCTGCTCAAAATGCCTAGGCATGCTAGGTGTCCTAGTGGCCCTCTCTGTAATTAGTATTTTATAACATGTAAACCACACAATACCCAAAACCTGTAAACCCCACATTGTAACCCTTATAGAGAATAAACTTGAATTTGAATTTGAATTTGAATGTCCATGCCTCTGCTCCAGAAGAATTTTCAGGTGGTGTAGGATTGTCATTTCTTGCAAATCTTTTTTCCCTTCTGGCCCTAAAAAACCTCTGTCCCTGGTCCCTGGAGAGGTTGTGGGTCCTCTCTTTTGTTTCCCATAGTCTGGATGGTCTGTGTCTTCTAGTCCCCTTTAGATGATGTGCCTGGCAATATGCATTGTAGCATTTTCTTTCATGGAATGATGAGTGACACATTTCTGGGTGAAATAAATTGCAAGAAGGGAAGTTGCACTCTCCTGTTGTCATGTGGGTGCGGCATTTTTTGGGATGGTCAAAGGTGCATGTCCCACCTGGTTTACCAGATATACAGTGCCTGCAGATACCCGAGGCATAGTATTTACATAGATTGTACTTCTGTTTGCTAGGATTTATTGTAGCTGCGTTCACTGCTGGTGCATTTATTTTTCCTGTTTCCTTGATGTCTTTTACCCCTGTATGGACATCAGTGCTTCCACCAGGTTCTGCTGGTAATGTATCGACACTATTCTCTGAGGCATCATCCCATTTTGATCCATCTCCAGCAGTATCTCTATTTTGAACCTCTGTGAACTGAATAAGGTTGTCTTCAGTGTCCTCCAGGCAGGGCCAGATTAAGAAGTCTCCGGGCCCTAGGCTATTCAGATTGGCGGGGCCCCTTTGAGTTACGGGTAAGCAAAGCGACCCCTTCCAGCTTGGGGGTGGGGGGGTGGGGGGTCGGTGTGAGCCTGTTTAAGGTCTAATTAAATACATTCTGGCTATTTAGATTAAATTTAATAGGGAAAGTACATCAAGACAACCAAAACCATTTACCAATCTTGTTAAATCATGCATTTTAAAGAGAATAAACTCAAGACAGCATAGTATTACTAGATTAGGCTATTAAAGTAGTGACATCATGTACCTATTATATTCAGCATAACCACTACAGCACTATTATTCCCTTTATAAATCACTGACCATTATTGTTATCATTGCATCATGCATAAGACTATCAAATCATATAAACTCAAGAAAGTAAAGAATTGTTTATATTCACAGGCACTTCTTAAATAAACTTTTTTCTGGATTTCATATTGGCAAAATCATCAATTATATTCTGAAAATCAATATTTCTTGTTAGATCAGACTCAATGGTCAACAAGGCTAGGTTACACAATTTGTCTTGGCTCATTGTTGAACAGAGCTGGTTTTTCACTCTTTTCAAAACAGAAAATGAACATTCTCCTTCACAGTTAGTAGCTGGAAGTGTTAGGTAAAGGTGATACACTATGTCAACATTAGGGAAGGTTTCTGAGATACCTGCATTTCTTAAATGTTTCAAATTTTGATTAATTTTTAAAAATCAATTTTACTCTCCAAACACTTGAACTTTTTAGGTAGGGACCCCTTTGCACTTGCACCATGTGCGCAGTCTTGGATGAGCCCCTGAACCCCTTGGACCACGGGGCCCCTAAATGCGCGGGGCCCTAGGCAAATGCCTAGTTTGCCTATGCGGTAATCCGGCCCTGCCTCCAGGACAACACTAGTACCCTCAGCACTGTCCTCCAGGATAGCACTAGCACCCTCAGGAGCACTCTCCTCCAGGACAACACTAGCACCCTCCGCACTGTCTCCCAGGACAGCACTAGCCCCCTCAGGAGCACTGTCCAAGACAGCCCCATCCCTACCACCCACCGTTTTTTCCCAGCTGTCACACCATGCTGACATGTCTTTCAAGAAGGATGTTTTATTGGTGTTCTTGTCTTTTAATACAGATGTCATTTCCTCATACAGGTGTATCTGCCCAACCCAAAAACATCTCTCTGAGTTTATGTCAAGTGTGGTCACTAGTTTAAAATTCCTGCATATACCATGGGACCAATGACCACACAGATGGCAAGCAATCCAGGCCTGTCTTCATCCCTTACCCTTTCTACAGACTACACAGATCTTTATGGTAGTGTTCATCTTAGCAATACTAGACAACTCTCCTAGCTAGCTAGTCTTTAATTCCCCGATGTATTTAATTTTTTGTAACAGTTCTTCCAATTTGGCTTTATTTCCAACGAAACCACTTGAATCTGCCCGAATCAGGCTTTATTTCCACAAAAAGCATTTGAATCCGCCCAAATCCAGCAAAATCCGTTTGAATCCTCCTGAATCCAGCGAAACTGGAAGAATCCAGTTAGTGGATCACTGTATATCTTTTTTCTAATAAGCACCTTAACAGTAGATCTGTCTGTATTGTAACTATTTGTTGTAGTTACTGTTTGAGTATTTGATAGGGCGCGTAGAGCCCCGTCAATTAGTGAAACCAGTCAGAGGACACATCGTTATCAACGAATCCATTTGAATCTGGTCGTTGGATGAATCTGGGCAGATCCGGATTAGGCGCACTGGGTGGTTATGGACTAGCTCATAAAAGAACTACTGGAAAAAAAAATTAAGCAGTAATGTGTGTTCAGTTTGATACAGAAAGCATAACTTGCATGTATGGGTGCCGATGGCTTCAATATATGGAGATTACTGGAGGAATAATGATTTTTGTTGTGTATATTGCGACCGCTGCTAACTACAGGTTTACCACACACTGCCAACTGACTGACAACCTCAAATTCTACGACTTCAAGGGTGATGGACTGATTACATCGTCTTCACATCTCTACTGTTCCTGCCTACTTTCTGTATTCGACTGAAGAAGCCTACTGTGTAGGCGAAACGTTTCGGAATAAAGTTGCTTAACTGTTGCCTATGTGTCTTACCTACCAATCTGTCGGTATTGTATACCATTTTGATGTTCATCTTGTCAGACACTACAACACATGGCCTCTTGGTACAGAAAATGCCTTAGACAACCCTTTCAAGTGAGAACTGTTGGATCTGAGAGGGACCTGACCTCTCAGTGGCTACACTCTCACTACTACTACTACTACTACTACTCTGCACCTCTTCTTCTGACAGTATTTAAGTCTCCGCACTGTCGCTTGATCTTCAGATAGTTCCTGACTATGGAACTGAACTTCTCCAGGCCGAGGGACTGACAACCTCAAATTCTGCGACTTCAAGGGTGATGGACTGATTACATCGTCTTCACATCTCTACTGTTCCTGCCTACTTTCTGTATTCGACTGAAGAAGCCTACTGTGTAGGCGAAACGTTTCGGAATAAAGTTGCCTAACTGTTGCCTATGTGTCTTACCTACCAACCTGCAGGTAAACTCCAGGTAATAGAGGCCTGTACCTCTCGTTCCTTTATCCTAAAGTGTTTCACAACATTATCAGTGTAATAGTCACCAGCACGGCTTGCAATAGCTGTGTGAGGGTGATTTTCATCAAAAAAGGTTTGCACTTTAAGCCACATTGCACACATTTCCTTAATCTTTGAAGTAGGCAACTTTTTCAATTTCTCTCTCCCCTCCTCCGAAGCAGTTTCCTCAGGTGTGGCCTCTTACTGTTGAAGATGATCTAGCAGCTCATCAGTGGTTTGTTCTTCATTGTCCTCCTCCACCAACTCTTCCACATCCTCCCCACTAACCTCACCAATATGAGCACTAGTTCCAGGCATTTTTTCCTGTTCACCTGGGTGTTAGTCAACTGTTGTGGGTCGCATCCTGGGGGACAAGATTAAGGACCCCCAATGGAAATAAGTTACAGTCCTCGATGATGCACTGACTTTCTTGGGTTATCCTGGGTGGCTAACCCTCCGGGGTTAATCGTTTCTCGGTAATTGTTTCACGTTAAGCCACACCAACAACACACTCTCCACATCTTCGAGTAATACAGCTGATGGTGGTGCAGCAACAACAACAGCTGACTGTGGTGCAGCAGCAGCTGCACCTTTGGCAAGAACAGCTTCCTTGATTGCCGTTTTCTTACCCACAATAGTAGCTATGGTTGATTGGGGTTTATTATACAACCTGACCAGCTCAGAGACATGCACTCCACTTTCATACTTAGCAATGATCTCTTTCTTCATCTCCATAGCAATTCTCACCCTTTTTGCTGTAGGGTTGGCACTAGAAGCTTTCTTGGGGCCCATGGTGACTTATTTTGCAGGTGCAATCACTACAAAGGCTGTGATAATATGAAATGTTCCAGTTGTTGTATGTTTGGAAGCGACCGTGGTGGCTGGCTGGCTTGTAAACACTGACACCCAAGGGACAAGTGAGGCGCACTCAGGCCAAAGTGGACGCGTATGGTACGGAACGAATAGCGCTGGTCGGGTTTTTAAGCGCTAGTTGAGGCAAAATTTTTGCATTTAAATGTATCGCTAGTCAGATTTATCATTAATCAATGCCATCGCTGGTTAAGGGTCCACTGTACTAGGGTACCACTGTGGTACACACTGCAACACTATGTATAACACACTATTATCAGGGAGACTTGTCTTTACTCTGACAAAAAGTTCTATTACAGTCGACCCTCAACTAACGGTGGCATTAAGTAACGGCAATTTCGTCTAACGGCGCTTTTTGCCATAGAAAAAAATGCCTTAACCAATGGCGAAAAACTTAACCAACGATGTTCGCCCGAACATGTCCCCAGGCACTCCAAGAATCAGTGTGCCATTGTTTACAAGCTGTTGCAGTCAGTTTCCACGTGTGCCTCCCATACATTTTGGATTATTCCATTGTTTCTAGTGCTTGTAAGTGCTAAATAAGCCACCAGTGGTCCCAGCAAAGCTTCTAGAGCCAGCCCTTTGGTAAAGGATGTGGGAAACACGATAGAATTCAAGAAAAAATCATAGAAAAATACGAAAGTGGTGGTGGTAGAGGGTGGTAGTGATGGTGGTAGAGGGTGGTACTGGTTGTGATGGTGGTAGTGGGTGATAGTGATGGTGGCAGAGGGTGGTAGTGATGGTGGTAGAGGGTGGTACTGGTTGTGATGGTGGTACAGGGTGGTTGTAATGGTGGTAGAAGGTGGTAGTGATGGTGGTAGAGGGTGGTACTGGTAGTGATGGTGGTAGAGGGTGGTACTGGTAGTGATGATGGTAGAGGGTGGTAGTGATGATGGTAGAGGGTGGTAGTGATGGTGGTATAGGGTGGTACTGGTTGTGATGGTGGTACAGAGTGGTACTGGTTGTGATGGTGGTACAGAGTGGTACTGGTTGTGATGGTGGTAGAGGGTGGTCCAGTGATTCTCAAGCTGGTGCTAGTGGCATTAAAAAGCCAAGAAGGGAGGTAACCCCATCAAAGGCCTGGTACCTGAAGTCTTTATGGAAGGGGATTCTCCTTCCAAGCAACAGACAGTCCTGAATCTCCCCTGCTGCTGGCACATCACTCATCAACAACTCCATAATAAATGTAAATGGCATTTAATTATTGTTTATTTTGCATGTCCCATTCTTTTCCATATAAGGAAATGTATATTTCATGTAAAAAAAAAAATCAGACTTTGGGATGTCAGGAACGGATTTATTCTATTTCCATTATTTCTGATGGGGAAAATTAACTCGACCAACGGTAATTTCGACCAACGGCAAGCCCTCTGGAACAGATTAATGCCATTGGTTGAGGGTCCACTGTATTATTTTCACTGGCATGCTAGGCCTAAAGTTCCCCTCAGAGAGTATTGTTATGCTTTGTTATTGTATACTGATTCTCCTTTTTTGACTCTGTAGATAATATTTTCTGGAAGATTAGTTCCAAGCACTGGAGGGATATATCTTAAAGGTTCACTGGCACAGTTTAAAGTTCTAGTACGCAAGAGAGACCATGAAAAAACACGAAAGAACATGGCGGCATGGCACACGTACATATAAAATATTATCACAAGAGATAATCAGAAGCCTTGGCAAGGCTTTGAATTATGTAAGTGTGCATTAATATTTATGTAAGTGTGCATAGCAAGGCAGCCTTGCTATGCACTCACACAAATATTAATCTTGAATTCATGCTGAAAAAAATGATCGAGATTGACAACTATACAAAGAACCAGTTGCTAACAATATTATCAAACTGGAAGAGTTTATATCCAGTTTAGACAAATCTATCCCCTATTTGAAGAAGAAACATTTACTAACATTACTAAGAATCAAATCAAGCAGATGGTTATATTACAAAATGTATTTATTGTTGTGTTTTGAAGAACCACAATTGGATGATCTGCCAAGAATGTTTCAGGTAGAGTTTGATACCTGAACTCCCATGGATGTAAAATCTACATTTGCTATTGTTCTCTTATGTACCTGCAACTTTAGATATTTCAAAGTTTATATAACATGATGACCTTGTGCAAGAGGAAAACTACTATAGGCTTCGATGAGCACTTTCTTTCATTTTTTAACACAATGACTCTCCCACTGAGGTTAGGTGACCCAGAAAAGAAGAAACAGTTTCACCATCACTCATGTCCTGCTAACCGGTTTCCCTGAATCCCTTCATAAATGTTACTACTGTTATATCTGTAAATCTCTCTTAATGGCTGTTGAGATGCTCATCATTGCAGCCCAGTTGCAGACCATTCTTACATACACAGTACATTTAAACTTCATATTTTTTTTAAGAAGCTTCTAGCCCTGGTATGTCCAGTTCAGCAAGGTTAGTGTGTACCACTTTTATTTCCCAATAATGTCTATCATATACATACATAAAAGAAAGCAACTTACATGCATCACAAAGGTACCACACAGTCATGACTGAATGCTGTAAAGTTTACATAAATACTCAAACTATCTGACATCAAGTACTCTATAAAAGTTCATTATAGTTTTAGTTATACATATACAGTACTCTACCACTTGACATTATAATGTATTACAGCAAGTGTCCACCGCAACATTTCCTTGAACATACAGCATTAATGTAAATTCACATATTTTTCAGTTCAGTCTGCATGTTAAAAAGAAGTGGCAGATACACAATCACTGTTACACTAGCACAGACGACATCTCTAATGAGCTCAGCAGAAGACACACAGGAAGCTCTTTCTGATAGTACTGTACATTACCACTCTTATCTCTATAATGTCCAGCTTACACAAATTATGATCCAGTGTAGATTTACATTTTATTAGTTTTGTAGATAAAAATGTTATTCAGATTATCCCAGAAGGGTTAGTAACCCAGGATAACCCAATATAGCCAATCAGTGTGTCTTATTTCTACTCAATTTCCTTTTTAGGTCCTTGCTCCAGGATGCAACACTCATCGGTCTAGTCAACTCTAGATACAAGGTATGTATTTAATGTTTGTTAACAGGGGCAACAGATGTCCCCTTGGTAGCAAGCCAAGAATGCTAACCAATGTGCTCCAAGGCATAGTGTTCATTTTGCTTGAAAGAGGAAAATAATTGCAAAGTTTCCATGCAGCAATAATACAGTATTCCCTACATAGAAGAAATGTAAACGTAAATTTTGCAACACACACACCAAACAAAATTTGTGTAACAACAGTTCCAACATCATTTATAATATAAAGAGATTACAAGTACAGTTAACCCTCTAATTAAAAGAATAATAGGGGAAAGGGTGTACGATATAGCTGATTGTCAGATTATGAAATTAATTTTTCATGATCGTCTGGATGGCTTCTGAACAAGAAAACTTGGTCAGCTGGTTCAGACAAGAACTAGATGCTAGGAATATGGGTATTGTAACCTGTAATACTACAGTACAGTACTGTACTTTACTGAACGACACGTGTATGCATGAGTGAACACAAAAAAATTGGTGGGGGGAGGCCTATGGTTCAGGGAACAATAACAACAGACCCATCCTGGAGATGGCTGCTCTGGCCCATACTGGACAAACATCAGAGTCAATGGACGTCAGAAAACCAGACACTATCACTATGGAAAAAATCTAGAATATTGGACTGTTTTTCATTTTGCCCAATGATTCCAGTGTTTCTAAAGCCAATTTTTTTTGTCTGAATTTCCCAAAATCCATTAATGAGAGGTCTCGATGGAAATAAATGGTATAAAATACCGACACAATGGCAATATAAACACAAATGCAGTATAATGTGATCCTTTATTGACTACGTTTCGCCCACACAGTGGGCTTTTTCAAGTCACAAACAGAACTGTTTGTGACTTGAAAAAGCCCACTGTGTGGGCGAAACGTAGTCAATAAAGGATCACATTATACTGCATTTGTGTTTATATTGCCAATGAGAGGTCTCACTGCATTCATGCACTGAGAGTATAATCTGTGGTAGCTGCAGGAACATTTACAAAAGTAAGAGATTTACTATTGCTATTCCTTTATAGACTGAGTGCCAGGTGCATGATGTGAAACTCATTTTTACAGAAAACCTTCAATTTAATGGACTTTGGAAATATGTACCTCACACCAGATACAGATACAGATACTAATGCCGGAAAAAAAATCCCCCCCCAGTACCAACAATACCACCAGTCCGATAACATTCTTCTTTGCAAATATACAGGGTCTAAAGCCAGCAACAAACAACAAAATACCTTTCATCCGTGGACTGCTTGCAGAGGCAAAGGCAATGTTCGCGGCTTTCACTGAGACCCACATAAAGGATCACTTGGACAACGAAATATGGATCCCAGGTTACAACCTATACAGATGTGACAGAGTGAACAGGCAAAAGGGGGGGGTTGGCCTGTACATTGCAGAGTCACTTGTTTGCACAGAACTGCTAAATGCCTCAAATGATGTAGTGGAAGTTTTAGCAGTAAAGGTCGAGAACCAAAACCTAGTCATTGTGATAGTCTACAAGCCTCCGGATGCAACATCCCAGCAATTCCAGGAACAGCTGTTAAAAATTGACCACTGTCTGGAAAACCTTCCAGCTCCTGCACCCAACATCTTGCTCCTGGGGGATTTCAACTTAAGGCACCTAAAATGGAGGAATATAGCAAATAATATTGTTGCAGTAATAACACCAGGAGGCAGCTCTGATGAAAACTCACACTCACGCGAGCTTTTAAATCTCTGCACAAAATTCAATTTAAACCAGCAAATAATAGAGCCTACTAGACTGGAGAATACACTAGACCTCATCTTCACTAACAATGATGATCTGATAAGAAATATCACCATATCAAAAACAATATACTCAGATCACAACATAATTGAGGTTCAGTCATGTATGCGCGGAGCCCCAGACCGACATAATGAGATTAGTCACGAGGGAGCATTCACCAAATTCAACTTCAATAACAAAAACATAAAGTGGGACCAAGTAAACCAAGTCCTAACCGATATAAGCTGGGAAGATATACTAAGCAACACAGACCCCAACTTATGCCTAGAACAGATTAACTCGGTAGCACTCGATGTATGCACAAGGCTTATTCCTCTAAGAAAAAGGAGGAGTAGATGTAAAACAGAAAGAGACAGGCGCTCCCTTTACAGGCGACGGAAAAGAATAACAGAGCGGCTAAAAGAGGTCAATATATCTGAAATGCGTAGGGAGACACTGGTCAGAGAAATAGCAAGCATCGAACTTAAGCTAAAAGAATCCTTTAGGAGTCAGGAATCGCGGGAAGAACTAAAAGCCATAAATGAAATCGAAAGAAACCCAAAGTATTTCTTCTCCTATGCCAAATCAAAATCGAGAACAACGTCCAGTATTAGGCCCCTACTTAAACAAGATGGGTCCTACACAGATGACAACAAGGAAATGAGTGAGCTACTCAAGTCCCAATATGACTCAGTTTTTAGCAAGCCGCTAACCAGACTGAGAGTCGAAGATCAAAATGAATTTTTTATGAGAGAGCCACAAAATTTGATTAACACAAGCCTATCCGATGTTATCCTGACGCCAAATGACTTCGAACAGGCGATAAATGACATGCCCATGCACTCTGCCCCAGGGCCAGACTCATGGAACTCTGTGTTCATCAAGAACTGCAAGAAGCCCCTATCACGAGCCTTTTCCATCCTATGGAGAGGGAGCATGGACACGGGGGTCGTCCCACAGTTACTAAAAACAACAGACATAGCCCCACTCCACAAAGGGGGCAGTAAAGCAACAGCAAAGAACTACAGACCAATAGCACTAACATCCCATATCATAAAAATCTTTGAAAGGGTCCTAAGAAGCAAGATCACCACGCATCTAGAAACCCATCAGTTACACAACCCAGGGCAACATGGGTTTAGAACAGGTCGCTCCTGTCTGTCTCAACTATTGGACCACTACGACAAGGTCCTAAATGCACTAGAAGACAAAAAGAATGCAGATGTAATATATACAGACTTTGCAAAAGCCTTCGACAAGTGTGACCATGGCGTAATAGCGCACAAAATGCGTGCTAAAGGAATAACAGGAAAAGTCGGTCGATGGATCTATAATTTCCTCACTAACAGAACACAGAGAGTAGTCGTCAACAGAGTAAAGTCCGAGGCAGCTACGGTGAAAAGCTCTGTTCCACAAGGCACAGTACTCGCTCCCATCTTGTTCCTCATCCTTATATCCGACATAGACAAGGATGTCAGCCACAGCACCGTGTCTTCCTTTGCAGATGACACCCGAATCTGCATGACAGTGTCTTCCATTTCAGACACTGCAAAGCTCCAGGCAGACATCAACCAAATCTTTCAGTGGGCTGCAGAAAACAATATGAAGTTCAACGATGAGAAATTTCAATTACTCAGATATGGTAAACATGAGGAAATTAAATCTTCATCAGAGTACAAAACAAATTCTGGCCACAAAATAGAGCGAAACACCAACGTCAAAGACCTGGGAGTGATCATGTCGGAGGATCTCACCTTCAAGGACCATAACATTGTATCAATCGCATCTGCTAGAAAAATGACAGGATGGATAATGAGAACCTTCAAAACTAGGGAGGCCAAGCCCATGATGACACTCTTCAGATCACTTGTTCTATCTAGGCTGGAATATTGCTGCACACTAACAGCACCTTTCAAGGCAGGTGAAATTGCCGACCTAGAAAATGTACAGAGAACTTTCGCGGCGCGCATAACGGAGATAAAACACCTCAATTATTGGGAGCGCTTGAGGTTCCTAAACCTGTATTCCCTGGAACGCAGGAGGGAGAGATACATGATTATATACACCTGGAAAATCCTAGAGGGACTAGTACCGAACTTGCACACGAAAATCACCCACTACGAAAGCAAAAGACTTGGCAGACGATGCACCATCCCCCCAATGAAAAGCAGGGGTGTCACTAGCACGTTAAGAGACCATACAATAAGTGTCAGGGGCCCGAGACTGTTCAACTGCCTCCCAGCACACATAAGGGGGATTACCAACAGACCCCTGGCAGTCTTCAAGCTGGCACTGGACAAGCACCTAAAGTCAGTTCCGGATCAGCCGGGCTGTGGCTCGTATGTTGGTTTGCGTGCAGCCAGCAGCAACAGCCTGGTTGATCAGGCTCTGATCCACCAGGAGGCCTGGTCTCAGACCGGGCCGCGGGGGCGTTGACCCCCGGAACTCTCTCCAGGTAAACTCCAGGTAATTACAATAATAATAATGAATTTATTATAATAAATAATAATAATCTAATTAACCCCTTCAGGGTCCAAGGCCCAAATCTGAAGTGGTGCCCCAGTGTCCAAGAATTTTCAAAAAAAAAATTTGTTATTTTTTCTTGTGAAATGGTAGAGAATCTTTTTGTGAAGGTAATAAAACAAAAAGTACAAAATTTGATGGAAAATTGACGAAATTATGCTCTCGCGAATTTTGATGTGTCAGCAATATTTACGAATCGGCGATTTTGCCGACTTTGACTCCCATTTTAGGCCAATTACATTATTCCAGTCAACCAAATTCTTAGCTATTTCACTAGTATTACTTCTATTCTATCGATTGAGCACAAGAAATCGCCAAGTCAACTGTTTCAACTACAAATTAAAGTGATCAGAAATTGTTAATTTGGCCAATTTTACACAAGTTCAAAATATTCCAATTTCAAAATAGGGTCCAGAATAAACAATGTAGGTATTCCTGGAACTAAACTAACATTTCCTCTGTTCATTAGTTACGTTTTGAGGCTTTACAAATAAATTCCATTTTGATTTTTTATTCACATAATGAATTTTTATTCACACCAAAAAACAGAGGATTTACTGTTATGCAATACTGTAATAATTGTATAAATATCATCACCATATTTGTGAATGCATATTAGACCCACCAGCTGATGTGTATTAGACGTGTGAGGTCGTTTGTTTATTCTTGAATATCGGCAAAAATTTAACATTTCTGCTACTTTGAGTTCAGTTTCAAGCCATTTCCAGTGCTAAAACCAATCAAAATCATCTTTATTTCTGTAATATGTCTTCCATTCTATCAAATGAGACCAAGAAATCGCAAATACAACTATAAAAAACATACAAAAAAACACTGCAAAGTCGCTGTTTTAATCGAAAAATCATGATTTCAGTTTTTTTCTCATTATACACAGCGTGCTGCAGGATCTGTTTTATGTGGTGCACACATACCACATAGATGTATTCTCTCATATCTAGGCCCAAATGTACCACTCACAGTTTATCAGAGTGAGCTGAGCTCATGACGTAGATCTACGGTTTGGACCCTGAACTTAAAGTCGTAGATCTACGGGACGGACCCTCAAAGGGTTAAACAAATATAACTGGAATCACTAATGTGTCAAGCTTCCTAGAAGCTTTGTGGATATGTATAGATAAATGAATCATTTTAATACTGTACGTGCTGTAATATTCCTGGTATATCTGGAGTATACCTGTAGGGCATTCCGGGGATCAGCACCCCGTGGCTCGGTCCACGGCCAGGTCTCATGGTGTATCGGGGCCTGATCAACCAGGCTGTTACTGCTGACCACACATAAACCAACATACGAGCCACAGCCCGGCAAGTCGGGTACTGACTTTAGGTGCCTGTCCAGTGCCTTCTTGAAGACAGCCAGGGGTCTACTGGTAATCCCCCCTTATATATGATGGAAGGCAGTTGAACAGTCTTGGGCCCCTGACACTTACTGATGCTTCTCTATGTACTCCTGGTGCTCCTGATTTTCACTGAGGGGATGCTGCATCTCCTGCCAAGTCTTTTGCTTTTGTAAGGAGTGATTGTCATGTGCAGATTTGGGACTAGTCCCTCTAAGATTTTCCAAGTGTATATTATCATGTATCTTTCTCGCCTGCATTCCCACGAGTACAAATCAAGGGGTTTCAACTGTTCCCAGTAATTTAGGTGCTTTATCATACTTATACGTGCCGTGAAAGCTCTCTGTATGTTCTCAAGGTCTGCAATGTCACCTGCCTTGAAAAGGGCCATTAGTATACAGTGGACCCCCGGTTCGCAATGCTATCGGTATCCGATAAATCCGGTAACCGATGCATTATATCGCAGAAAATTTGCCTCGCTTCCCGATACAAAACCCGGTATGCGATGTGGTTTGTACGAGACGTGTCCATGTGTGGCCTGAACTGTCCCGTGTGTGCCAGTGTTTACAAGCCAGCCAGTGTGCGCGCATCTAAGGATACATTCGGTACATTCCTTATTATCCATATTATCACTGTTTTTGGTTCCTGTTTTTGCAAAATAAGTCACCATGGGCCCCAAGAAAGTTCCCAGTGCCAACCCTTCGAGACCAAGGGTGCTAATGACTGTTGAAATGAAGAAAGAGATAATTGCAAAGTACGAAAGTGGAGTGCGTGTGTCGGAGCTGGTCAGGTTGTATAGTAAACCCCAATCAACCATCTCTACTATAGTGAGCAAGAAAACGGCAATCAAGGAAGCTGTTCTTGCAAAAGGTGCAACTGTGATTACGAAACAGTGACCGCAAGTAGTAGAAAATGTTGAGAGACTGTTATTGGTGTGGATAAATGAAAAACAGATAGCAGGAGATAGCATCTCTCAAGCAATCATTTGTGAAAAAGCTAGGCAGTTGCATGACAATTTGGTAAAAAAATTGCCTGCAACTAGTGGTGATGTGAGTGAATTTAAGGCCAGCAAAGGTTGGTTTGAAAGATTTAAGAATCGTAGTGGCATACATAGTGTGATTAGGCATGGTGAGGCTGCCAGTTATGTTGTGCGACAGAGGGCCAGTGACTGTCAACCTGGTCCTAGTGGCATTAAAAGAATAAGGGAAGTAACCCCAGAAAAGGACTTGCTACCTCAAGTCCTAATGGAGGGGGATTCCCCTTCTAAATGCTAACACCATCCACACACTCCCCTCCTCCCATCCCATCAATCATCACCAGATCTTCATTAAAGGTAAGTGTCAATTATTCTTTCATTATTTATTGTTATTTATTGTCATTGTTGTTATTGTAATTACTATTCTATTGCATTAAACTTAATATTTCATGTGGTGAAAGTTTTTTTTTTTCATACTTTTGGGTGTCTTGCACGGATTAATTTGATTTCCATTATTTCTTATGGGGAAAATTTATTCACTTTCTGATATTTTTGGTTTACGACGAGCTCTCAGGAACGGATTAGTATCGCGAACCGGGGGTCCACTGTACAGCAATATTCCAGCCTAGAGAGAGCGCAAAGCGATTTGAAGAGAATCATCATGGGCTGGGCATCTCCAGTTTTGAAGGTTCACATTATCCATCCTATCATTTTCCTAGCAGATGTGGTAGATACACTGTTGTGATCTTTGAAAGTGAGATTCTATAACATTATCACTCCTAGGTCCTTCGCATTAGTTTCTTGCTCTATTGTGTGGTTGGAATTTGTTTCATACTCCAATACAGTTTTAATTTCTTCAAGTTTTTCATAGCGGAGTCATTGAAATTTGTCTTCATTGAACTTCATGTTGTTTTCTGCAGTCCATTTACAGATTTGGTTGGTGTCCGCTTGGAGATCTGCAGTGTCTTCAATGAATGACACTGTCATGCAAATTTAGGTGTCATCCACAAAGGAGGACACAGTACTATGGCTTACATCTCTATGTCAGATATGAGGATGAGGAAAAGGATGGGAGCAAGTACTGTGCCTTTTGGAACAGAGCTTTTCACTGTAGCCACCTCCGACTTCACTCTGTTTACTATTACTCTGTTCTATTTGTTAGGAAGTTATAGATCCATCTACCAACTTTTCCTGTTATTCCTTTATCATTCTGTGTGCTATTACATCATGTTTTCACTTGTTGCAGGCTTTTGCAAGGCTGTGTATACATCTGCATTTTGTTCATCCTCCAAAGCATCCAAGACCATGTTATAGTGGTCCAGTAGTTGGGACAGGCAGGAGCAACCTGCTCTAAACCAATGTTGCCCTGGTTTGTGCAACTGATGGGTATCTAGAAGAGTGATGATCTTGCTTCTTAGAACCCTTTCAAAGATTTTTATGTATTAATTAGGTAGAATTATTGACAATGTCAGTAAGAAGACACAAATGCAACTAATGTGACGTTTTATTGTGGCAACATTTCGCTCTCCAGGAGCTCTGTCAAGCCACTACTTTGCCGGCTTGACAAAGTTCCTGGAGAGTGTAACATTGTCACAGCTGCACTTGTGTCCTTTTACCTAACAAAGATTTTTATAATGTGGGACATTAGTGCTATCAGTCTGTAATTCTTTGCAACCACTGTTGCAATCTGTTATTTTTTAGTGGCTTTGGGATGACCCCTTGTGTCCATGCTCCCTCTCCTCAAGGCACATGAAAGGGTCTTCTTGCAGTTCTTGATGAACAGAGTTCCACGACTCTGGGCCTGGGGCAAAGTGCATGAGCATATCATTTATTGCTTTTTCAAAGTCTTTTGGTGTTATGATAATATCAGGAATTTTTTAATTAACCAAATTTTCAGTCTGATTAACGGCTCACTAAATGCTGTGTCATACAGGGACTTCAGTATCTCCCTCATTTCACTCACTCATTCAGTGTTAATATCAAAACTAGGCATTAAAAGTTAATTGTTAATATCCACACCATGTATCAAAAATCAAACTAATATTAAAGAACATGTGAAGTGCAGCCCCTTTAATAACTAAATCTAATTGTAGTACAGTGCTGTACTATAATATGATGTATAAGAACTGTACAATACTCGCTTGACACAAAGTATTATTAAACTTAAGGAGAAATAGAAAATTAAATATTTGTTTCATACTTAATAATTAAAAAAGAAAGCAAAATAAAGAAGAAGCATTTCAACTTAATTAACCACACAAATGTACAATACTTACAAAAAGACTTCCACATTGATGATCCTTGACGAAGATGCTCCCCCCCTCTCTCATCTGCAAATATAAATAACTTTTAGTTTATAAATGTACAGTCAGTCAGTCTCTCAGTCTCTCTCTCTCTCAGTCTCTCTCTCTCTCTCTCAGTCTCTCTCTCTCAGTCTCTCTCTCTCTCTCTCAGTCTCTCTCTCTCTCTCTCAGTCTCTCTCTCTCTCTCTCTCTCTCTCTCTCTCTGTCTCTCTCTCTCAGTCTCTCTCTCTCTCAGTCTCTCTCTCTCTCTCAGTCTCTCTCTCTCTCTCAGTCTCTCTCTCTCTCAGTCTCTCTCTCTCAGTCTCTCTCTCTCTCAGTCTCTCTCTCTCTCTCTCAGTCTCTCTCTCTCTCTCTCAGTCTCTCTCTCTCTCTCTCAGTCTCTCTCTCTCTCTCTCTCTCTCTCTCTCTCTCTCTCTCTCTCTCTCTCTCTCAGTCTCTCTCTCTCTCAGTCTCTCTCTCTCTCTCAGTCTCTCTCTCTCTCTCAGTCTCTCTCTCTCTCAGTCTCTCTCTCTCTCAGTCTCTCTCTCTCTCTCAGTCTCTCTCTCTCTCTCAGTCTCTCTCTCTCTCAGTCTCTCTCTCTCAGTCTCTCTCTCTCTCTCTCAGTCTCTCTCTCTCTCTCTCAGTCTCTCTCTCTCTCTCTCAGTCTCTCTCTCTCTCTCTCAGTCTCTCTCTCTCTCTCTCAGTCTCTCTCTCTCTCTCTCAGTCTCTCTCTCTCTCTCTCAGTCTCTCTCTCTCTCTCAGTCTCTCTCTCTCTCTCAGTCTCTCTCTTATCTTCATGACAATTTAGTAATTTATCTTTTGTACATTAACATTCAAGTGAATTACAAATTTCTTGTTGTGCAACTAGCATCACTCATCCTGAATGAATATATCAATAGAAAAAAAAAACTATGTACAGTAGATTTTTTAGATTTCTGTTGCTGAAACAGCTAATTTATTGTGCACCACATATCCATCCTGTGGACAGTAGCACAAGAGCATATGGATACACAAAAGGCCTGGGAACTAATCCTCAAAAGGGTTTACAGATGTGCATTTAGATTTATATCTACAGTTCACTTATCTGTTGCAAGCAAATTTAGAAAATTTGTTTAATATATCTGGTATCTTATTTTTAATAATAAGATATCTCGAGATATCACATAGGTTATTATACTATTTCTGTAAAAAACTATGCATCATGTGGCACTAAATTATTTATGTATTTAAGTGTTACCAGTAATTATGGAAAAATATCCTAATTTTGACAACTGTAAATAATTTATAACCATTGTAATTAGCCTATCAACAAACTTGTATAACAAATTCAATACTATAAGCAATGATCAATAACCTGTAAATAAGAAACTATAACCACTCAGCCAAAGAGCTTATAATAGGATGATTTTACAATTTAATACCAAATACCTAATCTGCACATGAAAATCACTCCTTATGAAAGTATAAGACTCAGAAGGCAGTGCAACATCCCCCCAATGAAAAGCAGGGGTGCCACGAGTACTAAGAGACAACACAATAAGTGTTGGGGGCCCAAGACTGTTCAACTGCCTTATAGCATACATAAGGGGGATTACCAATAGACCTCTGGCTGTCTTCAAGACGACACTGAACAGGCACCTAAAGCCAGTACTTGACCAGCCAGGCTGTGGTTTGTATGTCAGTTTGTGTGCAGTTAACAGTAACAGCCAGGTTGATCAGGCCCCGATCCACCATGAGGCCTGGTCACAGACCGGGTTACAGGGGCATTGACCCCCAAAGCCCTTTCCAGGTATACTCTAGGTTAGCTTTGTGGTTGTGTGGTTACAGCATTGGGCCTGCTACATGCATGGATCACAGTTCCAAGTCCCTGTCCATTCTTTCGTTAATTCATTGACGTACTTCATTACAACTTATCCTGAACATGTTAATAGTTCAATACCACTGTAATTTGCTTCAACAACAGAATGTTAGGGCCAAGTCCCTCAATTTAATATGTGCCTCTGTAATATGTTTATTTAGGTTGTATACACATTAAATTTTTACAGTCATCTTAAGGGCACACAGTTATGGGAACACAGATAAAGTACATCACATAAAATTTAATCTTCATTTCCACTAGGGTTCTTATTTCTTATTTCATGCTGATTTAACCCAAGGAAACTTTTAAGTTCTTTACACCAGTTTAGATTTTTACAACTGTCTTATAGAGTAACATCTGTTTAAATTAACCCATGATAACACAATAAACTTCAAGATGGTCACTTATTTCTCTGAGTCCTTGTGAAGGTAGAAGTTACAGCAGACCCTCGAGTTTCATAAAACGCGCGCTTCGTAAATTTCACTATTCAACAACTTTTCTCGTCAAAACATAGCCTCGCGGTTCATAATTTGCCTTGCCATTCGTCATCATCCAGAACGCATATGAGCGGCCTCCCATCATCCGTGCCATACAAAAGCACCCCACACACCATTTCCAGTCAGTGGCGCATTGTTTATTGGCGAGTGACCATCACCCCACGCGTTCATATGATACATTTCGTAATATTCCATTCTTTGTTGTGCTTGCAACTGCTAAATAAGCCACCATGGGCCCAATGAAAGCTTCTAGTGCCAGCCCTTTGGTAAAGAATGTGAGAAATGCGATAAAATTCAAGAAAGAAATCAATGCAAAATATGAAAGTGGCATGCGTGTGGCCCATCCTGCCAGGATGTATGGGCAGCCCCATATAGCATCACTTCCACTGTGGCAAAGAAAAAGAAAATCAAGGCAGCTTTTGTTGTGAAAGGGGTAGATATGCTCTCAAAAAAAGTTTGCAAATACTCAAAGATGTTGAGAATTTGTTGTTGGTGTGGATCAACCAAAAACAGTTAGCAGGAGATAGTGTTATGCAGTCGATAATTTGTGAAAAGGCAAGGCAGTGGCATGCCGATCTCAAAGAAAATGCCT
The DNA here is from genome assembly GCF_038502225.1 of Cherax quadricarinatus. Classification (NCBI taxonomy): domain Eukaryota; kingdom Metazoa; phylum Arthropoda; class Malacostraca; order Decapoda; family Parastacidae; genus Cherax; species Cherax quadricarinatus. Next base: position 22,848,361 of record NC_091299.1, read on the forward strand.
GGAACAAGTGCTGATGTTAGTGAATTTAAGGCCAGCAAAGGCTGGTTTGAGAGATTTAAGAAGCATAATGGCATACACAGTGTGGTAAGGCATGGCAACGCTGCAAGTTCTGACAAATGTGCAGCTGAAAAATTTGTGCAGGAATTCAAGGACTATATAGAGGCCTATCCTGGAAGAAAATGCCATAAGAGGACCTACATCACGCAGGAGGAAATGGCACTGCCAGGACACAAGCCTATGAAAGACAGGCTAACTCTCATGTTCTGTGGTAATGCTAGTGGGGATTTCAACGTGAAGTCTTTACTGGAAAATAAATTGCCACTCAAGTGCCTCCTGGTAATGGACAATGCTCCTGCTCATCCTCCAGACTTGGATGACCAAATGGTGGAGGAGTTTAGTTTCATCACAGTGAAGTTCTTGCCCCCTAATACCACTCCTTTCATCCAGTCCATGGACCAGCAGATCATTTCAAACTTCAAAAAACTCTACACCAAAACAATGTTTCAAAGGTGCTTTGATGTGACCTCAGACACTCAATTGACCCTAAGATAGTTCTGGAAAGATCACTTCAATATCCTCTATTGCATAGGCCTTATAGATAAGGCTTAGCAGGGAGTGACTTCCAGGTCTTTGAACTCTGCTTGGAGAAAATTGTGGCCAGATTGTGTCCTCAACAAAGATTTCGAAGGGTTTGAAACTGACTGTGACAACCCTATGCCAGTTGTGGAAGCTATTGTGGCATTGGGGAATTCCATGGGGTTGGATGTGGGTGGCCAGGATGTGGAAGAGTTGGTGGAGGACCACAGTGAAGAGTAAACCACTGAAGAGTTGCAAGACCTTTATCTGCAACAGCAACAGACCACAGCTCAGGAAATTGCTTCAGAGGAGGAGGGGGAAGAGATGGAAGAAGGTGCCTTCTTCAAAGATAAAGGACATTTGTGCAAAGTGGAATGAGGTGCAAATGTTTGTGGAACATTACCCTGACAAAGCTGTTGCAAGCCGTGTTGATAACATGTATAGTGACAATGTCTTGTCCCATATTAGGCAAATTTTAAAGAGACACCAGAAACAGAGCTCTCTGAAACAATTTTTTGAGCAACAGGGGTCCAATGACTCTCAAGCTGCTCCTAGTGGCATTAAAAAAACAAAGAAGGGAAGTAACCCCGGATAAGGACTTGGTACCTAAAGTCTTTCTGGAAGGGGATTCCCCTTCCAGACAATAGTGTAACTTCTCCATCCTCTCCCCTCCTCGTGTCTTCCACACACCAACAAGTCTTCAATAAAGGTAAGTGTGATGTTATTGTTTTATACTTGATGTCTCATTGTTTTCTGTATGTAAATCTATATTTAATATAAAAAAATATTTTTTTTTTAATACTTTTAGGTGTCTGGAACGGATTAATTGGATTTACGTTATTTCTTATCGGGAAAATGGTATCACCATTCGTAAATTTTGCCTTTCGTCAGACTCTCTGGAACGGATTAATTACAAAACTCGAGGGTCCATGGTATATCAATACCAGCAATGTGGATGAAAGGACACAGGTGACCTTAGTCTCTCCAAACAATACAGGATGACCTGATGCCTTCACCTATTAGGGCAGTGGTATTCATTGCGCGGCTCGCGAGCCGCTATTAATAACAAGATATGCAGGCTAATATTACCATGTCTAATTTTTCTCATTTACTATATTGCACTAGCAGCTCAGTACTACTTAATTTAGTTGAGTTACGCTAACTTGCAGTAGCTGCGGCTCTCTCAACCAATGTGTTTAACCGAAGTGGCTCTCTTGCAAAAATTAGTGAATAACACTGTATTAGGGCCACAAAAAGCTTTCATACCTAGAATTTTTCAGAGTAAACAGTGCTTTTTCTTTTATTTTTATTAACACATCAGCTGATTCCCACCAAGGCAGGGTGACCCAAAAAAGGAAAACTTTCATCATCATTCACTCTATCACTGTCTTGCCATAGGTGTGCTTACACGTGTGCTTAACTATTTACATATACAGTGGTCCCTCGTTGTTCGTAATTAATCCGTTCCTGGAGCCGTTACTATAAACGAAATTTACGATTTACGAATCAATTTTCCCCATAAGAAATAATGTAAATACAATTAATCCGTTCCTGACACCCAGAAGTATTAAAACAAAAATTTTTTTAACATGAAATATGCATGTAGTACATAAACAATACAATGGGAAATGATGAATGAAACATTAACAGCATAACACTTACCTTTATTGGAGATTCTTCTTAGTGTATGGGAGACTGGAGGAGGAGAGAGAGTGGATTGTTTATAGTTTGGAAGGGGAATCCCCTTCCATCAACACCTCAGGTACCATTTGCTTTTCTGGGGTTGCTTCTCTTCTCTGTTTCTTAATGCCACTAGGACCACCTTGAGAGTCACTGGAGTCCTGTCTCACAAAATAACTGTGGAGAGAGCTCTGTTTCTGGCGTCTCTTTAACACTTCCCTAAAATGGCCCAAGACTTTGTCACTGTACATGTTGCCAACCTGGCTTGCAACAACCTTGTTAGGGTGATGTTTCTCCATAAAGCTTTCCATCTTACCCCACATAGTAAAAATCTCTTTAATTTCTGAAGAAGGCACCTTCTTCCATCTCTCTTCCTCCTCCTCTGCAGCAAGATTCTGAGCTGCGATGTGTTGCTCTTCCTGCTGAAGCTCTTGCAGCTCCTCAGTGGTGAGCTCTTCATTGTGGTCTTTCACCAATTCTTTCACATCCTCCAAACTCACATCCAACCCCATGGAACTCCCCAGTGCCACAATTGATTTTACAACAGACATAGGCTCATTAGGGTCAGTCCCAAATTCTTCAAAATCCCTCTTGTCGACACAATCTGGCCACAATTTTCTTCAGGCAGAGTTCAAAGTCCTGGTAGTCACTCCCTCCCAAGCCATACCTATAAGGGTTATGCAGTGGAGGATGCTGAAGTTTTCTCTCCAAAATTCCCTTAGGGTCAAGTGAGTGTCTGTGGTCACAGTCAAGCACCTGTGAAACATTGCTTTTGTGTAGAGTTTTTTAAAGTTTGCAATAACCTGCTGGTCCATGGGTTGGAGGAGAGGAGTGGTATTCGGGGGCAAGAACTTTACTGTGATGAACCCAAACTCCTCGAAAATTAGATCATCCAAGTTTGGAGGATGAGCAGGTGCATTGTCCATTACTAGCAGGCACTTGAGATCCAATTTCTTTTCCAGGAGATACTCCTTCACACTAGGGCCAAACACTTCACTGAACCACTCGACGAAAATTTCCCTCGTGACCCATGCCTTACTATTAGATTTCCAAAACACACACAATTTACTCTTCATAACATTGTTTTTCCTGAACACTCTGGGATTTTCAGAATGGTACACTAGTAATGGCTTCACTTTGAAATCCCCACTAGCATTAGCACAGAACATTAGCGTCAGCCTGTCTTTCATAGGCTTGTGTCCTGGCATTGCCTTTTCCTCTTGTGTAATGAAGGTCCTCTTTGGCATTTTCTTCCAAAAGAGGCCTGTTTCGTCACAATTGAACACTTGTTCAGGTTTCAGTCCTTCAGCCTCTATGTACTCTTGGAATTCATGCACATATTTTTCAGCCGCCTTGTGGTCCAAACTGGCAGCCTCACCATGCCTTACCACACTGTGTATGCCAGTACGGTTCTTAAATCTCTCAAACCAGCCTTTGCTGGCCTTAAATTCACTCACTTCACCACTATTTGCAGGCAATTTCTTTTTACCAAATCTTCATGCAACTGCCTAGCCTTTTCACAAATAAACGAAGTCATAAGAGTATCTCCTGCTAATTGTTTCTCATTTATCCACACCAATAATAACTTCTCAACCTCTTCCAGTACTGGTGATCTCATTTTTGTCAGCATAGTTACTCCCTTTGCAACAACAGCATCCTTTATTTCATTTTTCTTGGCCACTATGGAACATAAGGTTGTGTAGGGTTTCTTATACATCCTAGACAGTTCGGCCACACTTGTACCACTTTCATATTGTTCAATGATGGTTTTCTTAAATTCAATCGTATTTCTCACCTTCTTTACCACAGGCTTGGCACTAGGAGCTTTCTTTGGAACCATGGTAGCTTATTTAGTACTTGCAAGCACTAAAATAAATGGAATACATGTACAGTGGACCCCCGCATAGCGACCTTAATCCGTGCAAGAGGGCTGGCTGTTATGCGAAATGTTCGGTATGCGAATGAATTTTCCCCATAAGAAATAATGGAAATCAAATTAATCCGTGCAAGACACCCAAAAGTATGAAAAAAAAAAATTTTGCCACATGAAATATACATTTTCCTACACACAAAGAGAAGGATACATGCACAATAGTAGAGTAGTACATGCACAATATATATTGTGCATGTACTACTCTACTAAATGAAGAATAAATGACACTTACCTTTATTGAAGATGTAGCAATGACTGATGAGACACTGTGTCCTGGGAGTGCCTTTTCCTCCTGAGTACTGTAGGTCCTGTTTGGTATTTTCTTCCAGAACAGGCATTATCACACTGTGTATGCCACTACGATTCTTAAATCTCTCAAACTAACCTTTGCTGGCTCTAAATTCACCAATATGAGCACTAGTTCCAGGCATTTTCCCTGTTCACCTGGGTGTTAGTCGACTGGTGTGGGTTGCATCCTGGGAGACAAGATTAAGGACCCCAATGGAAATAAGTTAGACAGTCTTCGATGACACTGACTTTTTTGGGTTATCCTGGGTGGCAAATCCTCTGGGGTTAATTGTTTCTTGGTATTCTCAATAAGCCACACCAACAACGGTGGTACAGCAGCAACAGACGATGCTACAGCAGCAACAGACGATGCTACAGCAGCAGCAGACGATGCTACAGCAGCAACTGACGATGTTACAGCAGCAGCAGACGATGCTACAGCAGCAGCAGCAGCAGACGATGCTACAGCAGCAGCAGCAGCTAACGGTGGTACAGCAGCAACAGACGATGCTACAGCAGCAACAGACGATGCTACAGCAGCAGCAGACGATGCTACAGCAGCAGCAGCAGCAGCTGACGGTGGTACAGCAGCAACAGACGATGCTACAGCAGCAACAGACGATGCTACAGCAGCAGCAGACGATGCTACAGCAGCAGCAGCAGCTGACGGTGGTACAGCAGCAACAGACGATGCTACAGCAGCAACAGACGATGCTACAGCAGCAACTGACGATGTTACAGCAGCAGCAGACGATGCTACAGCAGCAGCAGCAGCTGACGGTGGTACAGCAGCAGCAGACGATGCTACAGCAGCAGCAGACGATGCTACAGCAGCAGCAGACGATGCTACAGCAGCAGCAGACGATGCTACAGCAGCAGCAGACGATGCTACAGCAGCAGCAGACGATGCTACAGCAGCAGCAGCAGCTGTACCACCAATAGTAGCGATGGTTGATTGGGGTTTATTATACAACCTGGCCAGCTCGGAGACACGCACTCCACTTTCATACTTATCAATGATCTTTTTCTTCATCTCCATAGTAATTCTCACCCTTATTGCTGTAGGGTTGGCACTAGAAGCTTTCTTGGGGCCCATGGTCACTTATTTTCCAGAAAAAATCACCAAAAACACTGTAATAATACGAAATGTTCCGATTGTATGCTTGGATGTTACCGCGGAGGCTGGCTGGTAAACAATGCCACCGGCGGAACATGTGAGCGTGGCTCAGGCCGCACATTGGACGCGTCTCGGACGAAGGGCGGTGAGCGGGTTTTTGGGCGGTATGCGAGGCAAAATTTTTGCGATCAAAGCGTCCGGTATGCGGATTGTACGGTATGCGATGCGTCCGGTATGCGGGGGTCCACTGTATTATGAAATATTTCGCTGGAGCACGTGAGGGGACCTTCGCTCACTGGTAAACAATGCCAGACTGGCTGCCACCCTGGCTCACGCCGTGGGTACGCGTCCCGGACGAACTACGACTCGCGAGTCAACCTATGAAAAGCGAGTCCATGTTTATACGAAAATACCTCTATGATTGGCGAATTTTACGATTGCCGGGAACTACGAAAAGCGGGGGACCACTGTATTCTTGTCGGCTGAAATAATATTCAGATAGCTTATATGTATTATATTATATTATATTGTATTTTAAGCTCATAAGTTAATTCCACTCACCCATTTACTAGATAAACATACAGGCACAATACAAGGCACAAAAGTCTCTTTGACATCCCTTGTGTCCATCTCACCCTTTGCAAAAATGCAATGCACATCTGGAATTCACTGCCTGAACCAGCAAAAGGTCTCCTACTTGCCAATCAATTTAGGGCTATACTTAAAATTCATCTGGTCTCAAAAAATTAACCATACTAACACAATACTAAATCATTTAACTGGTTTACGACTCAAAAAATCCCCCCAAAATTAGGACTGCTGGATCAGTTTAAAACATTAATACATGTACATGTTTAAAACAGTACTGTTGTAGCATTGTGAATTGTATTAATTGTAATACTGTACTGATATTTGTTTTGTGCTAACTCACTACTATAAATCTTATTAATTATAAAATTTTTTGGCTACCTGACTTTAGTAATAAGGTAAAGTAATGAATAATTAAAATTTACCACTCTATAAGCTATGTTTAGTTTTAAGTCGTGTGCAAGCATTAGGGTCAGCTCACCTGAAATGCTCAGACATGTTAGTGGCTTTGTATTTAACCCTTTCAGGGATTCCGATGCACTAGTACGGCTTACGCACCAAGGTTTTTGACATACTAGTACGCCTAAATTCTAGCGCCCTCAAATCTAGTGAGAGAAAGTAGGTAGGCCTGCATATGAAAGAATGGGTCTATGTGGTCAGTGTGCACAGTATAAAGAAAAATCCTGCAGCACACAGTGTGAAATGAGAAAAAAAAAATTTGACAGTGTTTTTGGTTTAAAACAGTGACTTTGCACTGTATTTTCACATGGTATTTACGATGGTATTCTAGTTTTCCTGGTCTCATTTTATAGAATGGAAGACATATTACAGAAATTGAGACGATTTTGATTGGTTTTACAATGAAAAGTACGTACCTTGAAATTGAGCTCAAAGTAGCAGAAATCTTCGATTTTTGCCAAAGTTCAAAAGTAAACAAATCATGCTACGCATCCAATACACATCAACTGGTGAGTCCAATATCCTTTCACAAGTGCGCTGATATTATTTATACCATTTCTACACTAATGCGGTAGTCTGCATAACAGTAAATCTTCTATTTTTTGTGAGAATAAAAATTCAAAGTGGACAGCAAAAGAATGTAAGAGGGGTGTGGGGACGTGACTAGTGAACAGAGGAAATGTTATTTTAGTGCCAGGAATGTCTTTCTTGTTTATTTTGGACCCTATTTGGAAATTGCCATCTTTTGAAATTTGTGTGAAATTGGCAAAATTGCTAAATTCTGACCACTGTAATGGATAGTTGAAATCGGTAAATGGGTAGTTTCTTGTACTCATTCGATAGAAAAAATGGAGTTCTAGCGAAATAGTTATGATTTTTGTCGACTAGTACACTGGAATTGGCTGAAAATAGGGCTCAAAGTGGGCAAAATCACTGATGCGTAAATATCGTCGAGACCGCTAACTTCACAAAAGCATAATTCCGAAAGTTTTCCATCAAATTTCATACTTTTGGTGTCATTATGATCGAGAAAAGATTCTCTATCTTTTCATAAGATTTTTTTTTTTTAAATTTGGGCGACCCTAAGAACAAGTCTGGGAGAGGGCCTGGGGACCCTGAAAGGGTTAACAACACTTAATAAAATGTAAATCACACAATGTATCCTTTACAAAGAAATAAAAATTGTATTGTATACTGAAGGTATTCAGTTATTCTATAAAAGAGTAATTAAAGATACATTAACCCTTAAACTGTCCAAACGTAGATCTACGTTTTTTCAACATTTGAAAGTATGTAAAAAAAGTAGATCTTTTCTTTTTTTTACATTTGAAAAAGTGTAAAAAAAAAACTTTGATCTACTTTTTTTTGTTATATTTGAAAATATGTAAAAAAAAAAGGTAGATCTACTTTTGGAGCACTACGCATGTGAACGTAGATCTGCTTGGACAGTTTAAGGGTTAAGGATGAACCTAGGTACCTGAAGTGATACAAAAAAGGTTTTTGTATCAATTCAGGTACTACAAAACTGTATTCACATCCCCTCTAGTACCATACTAGGTACTACAAAATTGTATTCACTTCCCCTCTAGTACCATACTAGGTACTACAAAATTGTATTCACTTCCCCTCTAGTACCATACCAGGTACTATGAAATTGTATTCACTTCCCCTCTAGTACCATACTAGGTACTACAAAATTGTATTCACTTCCCCTCTAGTACCATACTAGATACTACAAAATTGTATTCACTTCCCCTCTAGTACCATACTGGTGTTAGTTCACAATCTTGCCAAAGATATTCTAGACAATGCTTGTGAGTAATTTTATTAATATGATTTAACTTTAGCTGCTTTACTCTGTCCTCAACATTCATCAAGGACCCCAATGGAAATAAGTCAAGGACTCCAATGGAATTAAATCACTGCCTGACTTTTTTTTGGGTTATCCAGAAAGGTAATTTACACACCGGACCCCATGGCCAGGTGGCAAAGGCACTCGCTTCACATGGTGAGGGTCCGGGTTCGGTTCCCGGCGAAGGGGTGGAAACATTGGACGTGTTTCCTTACACCGGTTGATAATGTTCACCCATCAGTAAAATAGGTACCTGGGAGTTAGTCGACTGGTGTGAGTCGCATCCTGGGACAAAACTGACCTAATTTGCCCGAAATGCTCTGCATAACAAGCGGCTTTCTATGTAGTAGTATGTCATTGATGTCAGCTATGGTCTGTATACCTTGTACATGTAGAAATAAAGATATTATTATTATAATTGTACTTATGTGCACCTGTGCCTAAATAAAGTTTACTTATTTATTAATAATATCCAGTTTATTAATAATATCCGCATAACGGAGATAAAACACCTCAATTACTGGGAGCGCTTGAGGTTTCTAAACCTGTATTCCCTGGAACGCAGGCGGGAGAGATACATGATTATATACACCTGGAAAATCCTAGAGGGACTAGTACCGAACTTGCACACGAAAATCACTCACTACGAAAGCAAAAGACTTGGCAGACGATGCACCATCCCCCCAATGAAAAGCAGGGGTGTCACTAGCATGTTAAGAGACCATACAATAAGTGTCAGGGGCCCGAGACTGTTCAACTGCCTCCCAGCACACATAAGGGGGATTACCAACAGACCCCTGGCAGTCTTCAAGCTGGCACTGGACAAGCACCTAAAGTCAGTTCCTGATCAGCCGGGCTGTGGCTCGTACGTTGGTTTGCGTGCAGCCAGCAGCAACAGCCTGGTTGATCAGGCGCTGATCCACCAGGAGGCCTGGTCACAGACCGGGCCGCGGGGGCGTTGACCCCCGAAACTCTCTCCAGGTAAACTCCAGGTAAGTTGTTATAGTTTATCCTGGTCTATAAGCTGTCTTGGATAATACTCTTGAGAGCACATTAATTCTTAATATTAAAATTGAATTTAGGTGGGAGTGCTAAACACAAAGGGGCCATACAGCATCTGGGAGAATGGGAAGCAAGAGTGATATTGGTACACATAGGTACACCAACGGAAATCGTCACTTGGTTTTTTTTTAATTTTGTTATCCTGGGTAATTTGCACTATATGATAACTGTACTTTGTAAGTTTATTTAGGTTCAGGTAGACATAAGTACAATTGTCATACAGGGTAAATTACCTGAGATAACCCAAATAAGTCACCTAGGATAACTAAAATAAGTCAAGAGTGACTTATTTCCACTGACCTCTTTCCAAGGAAAGAGAAGGTCAGATCTGACTGTTTGGATCAAGAGCCTTGGAGACCTGGATAATCCAACAGTCAAACAACATAATTTAATTTTTCTTGGAGTATCGAGTACTTACTGTTGTGTGAGGACATGGCCGTCCCACCACAATACTCTCTGTTGGAGGACTCTGGCAGGATAACCCAGGGGTTATCAGCTCACTCTGGCAGGATAACCCAGGGGTTATCATCCTTGGGGGGCCACCAGCTGGTACTCACGCCCATTAGCTGTTTCCCACGCCCACCCACACTCAACTCTGACGTCACTATGTATTCACTTGACGTCCATGGGGGTCAGGGTGGGGGTGTGAGTGTTGGGTTGATGGGCCTGAAGGATCACACCTGTATCATCCACCAATGGATCATTATGTTGGTAAGTTTATTTAGGCACAGGTACACATAAATACAATTATCATATATTGTGTAAATTACCCCGACATTGCCCGGAATGACCCCGGAATGAAAGTGGACTTTCTTTGTACTTAACTAATCAAAACTGTAATTAAACATTTTAACCTTGAGAAGAAATAAAATCTTAAAATTAAGATTAAGATGTTTACTTTGACATGATATATGGTTGTACAGAGGAATATAATAGTTGGGTGTACATGCAAAAAGCCCTTTTGTATGCAGAGCATTTCGGGCCAACTTAAAGATTAACTTGACATTAGGAAGGCAATAACAGTTCATATGGTCATTAGATGAGTTACAGTGAGTAAAAGAGAACTGAATATTCTATCAGGTAATACTTGATAAGTCTAGTAGATAATAAATCGACACCATGCCCAGCCCTTCTAGGGTAGGGTAGGTGCCTGAGCCAGAGCTTTCAGCTCACAAGACTGTCATTCCCATTAGCCCCCTTGGGACGGGGATGGCAGACCAGAGAGGCCTAGCTTCTCCCTATGAGCCCGTGAGGGTGGGGAATGTGGCTAGGCCTGGTGTATCCATATGCTCTCGCGCTACCGTCCACAGGATGGATATGGGGTGCACAATAAACTAGCCACTTCGGTGGCAAAATCTAATCTGGGGACAGAGCTTTACCCTGGTGGCTAAAGCTCCCGCTTCACACACGGAGGGCCCGGGTTCGATTTCCGGCGGGTGGAAATATTTCGACACGTTTCCTTGCACCTGTTGTCCTGTCCACCTAGCAGTAAAAAGGTACCTGGGTGTTAGTCGACTGGTGTGGGTCGCATCCTGGGGGACAATGGAAATAAGTTAGACAGTCCTTGATGACGCACTGACTTTCTTGGGTTATCCTGGGTGGCTAACCCTTCGGGGTTAAAATTCCGAACGAAATCTTATCTTATCTTGTGCCTCCTCCCATGGGAGACTTAGGTCTCAGACACTCCCTAGAAAGGAGCCAAGGCCGGGCCACCACTTGGAAAAGGCCCGGGCCGGGAGAATACCGGCGAATCAACAAGTTTAATAGAGAATTATTACACTATTGAATTAGTTTATAAAGATTACAGTATTACAAATGAACAATTTAAAACAACTTACAATATGATGTATTACAGTTTAGTACTATTTGAAACAATGAAATTTAGACATTCAAATTTTGAAGTAGTAATTGGATGAGCATTCATCATCACAATATGAGTAGCTTTTGAGTAGCTGGTAGTGATTAGGTACGGTTCGTCTGGTTAATTTTGGGCGATGAGATGATTTCTTAGTAGGGCCTTAAATTGATTTGCAGACAGGAGTCCTATAGTGTGTTCTGGCAATGAATTCCAGATCTTCGGGCCCTTTACGTGCTAACATTTTTGCATAGGGAGAGATGGACATGAGGGATATCGAAGAGTTATTTCCTTCTTGGTTGTGTGTTCTGTTATAGTTATCAAGGAGTTTGAGAGGAGGGTTTACATTTGAATATAGTGTTCTGTGTATGTAGTAGGCACAATAATAAGTGTGGATGTTTTGTATATTAAGCAAGTTAAGACTCTAGAAAAGAGGTGGAGTGTGTTGTCTAATGCAGGAGTTAGTATAATCAATCGCACTGCAGCTTTTTGCTGGTTATTAAAGGCTTAAGGTGATTTGCTGTGGTTGAGCCCCATGCACAAATAGCATATAGGTGAGGTAAGGGTAAATGAGAGAGTGGTACAAAACTAGAAGAGCTGACTGGGGTACATAGTACCTGTGGAAAATACTGTATATATTTTCCAGAAATACAGTAGTTATATGTAAATAGATGGCCATACTGTATTTAATAATATTTATGTCATAGAAAACGGGAAGCTGCGCCTGCGCAGGACAGTCGCCATTATTGTTTGAATTGAACAGAACGTTAGTGATTAATGTGAAGAATTTTCGTGCTCTAGAGGTTAAAATTGGGCTGACACCTCTCAAATAAGAGGCAAAATTGTTGGATGTGCATTCCTGCATAATCTGAGTATCAGGCGACAGGACAGGACAACTCCAGGAACCTCAGATAAGCTGTCTAATTTATGTTTAAATTCTGGCCAGTAAATTTTTCATAAATGTAGGCAGAAGGGGGGGGGTCCTGTACATGACACATTAATCTCCAGTCAAAATGGTGAGTGATATTAAGATATATTTTCCTTCTGTTATGTAAATGTGTATATATATAATTCTTTATTAATTTAATATACAGTCCACAAATTTATATATTTACCAGCATTCCTGGTGATGTATTTTTCATTTGTAATTAATAGGTCCAGAGCAACTTGTGGATATGACAGTGGTAGGTATCGAAGGGGGACATTTTTTGCGACCTAGGTGTCCCAAATTCCTACTTGTCTAACTGATAAATAATAATTATCTTTGTTCATTTACTGTTATGTACATAATGATACATTCAGATAAATGTAATTTTCCACAGTACCGTATCTTTGAAAGGATGCCTACTGTTTTGGAGACTTTCTTGGAAATTTGTTCTATGTGTGTCTGAAATTTGAGATTGCAATCAAGGTGGAGACCTAACAATTTGCCATCTGTCTAGAAATAGGTGAACCATTTTTCAATATGTTTAACTGTACATTTGAAGCTGTTTCCAAAAAGCATGAAGTAGCTTTTGTCTGTATTGAGAGTAAGTTTGTTGGTAATCATCCAAGTAGATATTTTTAACAGTTCAGCATTTACAGTGTCTGTTAGTATGGTTGGGTTTGGATGAGAGAAGACATAAGTTGTGCCATCTGCAAATAAAATGGGTTTAAGGAGATTAGATGCGTTTGGTAAGTCATGATGTAAATGAGAAAAGAGAAGTAGGCGTTGACCCCCGGAACTCTCTCCAGGTAAACTCCAGGTAGTTAGTTTTAGTTTAATATGTTTATTATGCACCCCATACCCATCCTGTGGGCGGTAGTCAAAAGATTACAGAGGTACATAATTGGTCCAGGGACTGGACTCCAAAGTTTTGATAGCTGAGCAAGTTACAGAGGTAATGAACTCACAATTTACAAAGGTAATGAACTCACAATTTACAAAGGTAATGAACTCACAATTTACAAAGGTAATGAACTCACAATTTACAAAGGTAATGAACTCCAGGTAAGTCTGGTCACAATCATGACAAGTTACAAAGGTATTTACAGATTACAGAGGTACGTAATGGGTCCAGGGACTGGGCCCCCAAAGTTTTGATAGCTGAACTAGGTACAAAGGTAATGAGCTCACAAGTTACAAAGGTAATGAATTCTGTAGAATGGTTACTTACGTTTATACTTTGGCTACAATCATGAACAAATTATAGAGTAATGAGCAATTCACACTTCCACACCCGGTCACAACTGTAATGAGTTATTGGTGCAAATATTGATTGTTGAGTCACACACACCACACACACACACACACACACACACACACACACACACACACACACACACACACACACACACACACACACACACACACACACACACACACACACTTTAAACTCCAGGTAACACATGAAAAGTTACTTTTTTATACATGAGTGGCGGTAAGCTATTTAGGTTTCCTGCATTGTTCTTTAGTGTTTTGATGACAAGCAAGATTTCTGTAGGGTTTGTTGGGGCTAAAAATAGAGTATTAGAATAGTTGCCAGTGAGGTAGTCTTTTGGTTGAATGTTTGAGCTTGGGATTTTACGTGCTAGTTTTGTTCCTACGGTAGAGAAAAAGACATTAAGTTTGTTGGCAGTATCGGCTTGCTGAAGGAGATTATTATTATTATTATTATTATAATCAAGGGGGAAGCGCTAAACCCGGAAGATTATACAGCGCCTGGGGGGGGGGGATGTGGAAGGCATTCAGGCTTAATTCGGGGAACTGGAGCACAGATCCAATTCCCTAAATCAAGAGCCCCTCACCAACATCAAGAAACCTTCCTTGAGGGGTTGCTGAAGGAGAGGGTCTTTGGTTTAGTTAAGTTAGTCATTCTGTTTTGTGACAGCTTTTTATATCCTAGAATTTCAGATAAGGTTTTCCAGGTCTTTTTCATATCGCCTTTTATGTCATGAAATCTGTTTTCATAATACAGTTTTTTGGTCCTCCTTATTAGATTGGTTAGTACTGACGAGTAACGTTTTGTAAGATCCTTTGTTATTAGACCCATTCTGTACTGTTTTTCGTATAGATGTTTTTTATCAATAGATTTGAGGATGCTGTTTGTAAGCTAGGGGCTGTTTAGTCTCTTTGTGCTGTTTGTAAGCCAGGGGCTGTTTAGTCTCTTTGTGCTGTTTGTAAGCCAGGGGCTGTTTAGTCTCTTTGTGCTGTTTGTAAGCAAGGGGCTGTTTAGTCTCTTTGTCCTGTTTGTAAGCTAGGGGCTGTTTAGTCTCTTTGTGCTGTTTGTAAGCTAGGGGCTGTTTAGTCTCTTTGTGCTGTTTGTAAGCTAGGGGCTGTTTAGTCTCTTTGTGCTGTTTGTAAGCTAGGGGCTGTTTAGTCTCTTTGTGCTGTTTGTAAGCTAGGGGCTGTTTAGTCTCTTTGTGCTGTTTGTAAGCCAGGGGCTGTTTAGTCTCTTTGTGCTGTTTGTAAGCTAGGGGCTGTTTAGTCTCTTTGTGCTGTTTGTAAGCTAGGGGCTGTTTAGTCTCTTTGTGCTGTTTATAAGCTAGGGGCTGTTTAGTCTCTTTGTGCTGTTTATAAGCTAGGGGCTGTTTAGTCTCTTTGTGCTGTTTGTAAGCTAGGGGCTGTTTAGTCTCTTTGTGCTGTTTGTAAGCTAGGGGCTGTTTAGTATCTTTGTGCTGTTTATAAGCTAGGGGCTGTTTAGTCTCTTTGTGCTGTTTATAAGCTAGGGGCTGTTTAGTCTCTTTGTGCTGTTTATAAGCTAGGGGCTGTTTAGTCTCTTTGTGCTGTTTATAAGCTAGGGGCTGTTTAGTCTCTTTGTGCTGTTTGTAAGCTAGGGGCTGTTTAGTCTCTTTGTGCTGTTTATAAGCTAGGGGCTGTTTAGTCTCTTTGTGCTGTTTATAAGCTAGGGGCTGTTTAGTCTCTTTGTGCTGTTTGTAAGCTAGGGGTTGTTTAATCTCTTTGTGCTGTTTATAAGCTAGGGGCTGTTTAGTCTCTTTGTGCTGTTTATAAGCTAGGGGCTGTTTAGTCTCTTTGTGCTGTTTGTAAGCTAGGGGTTGTTTAGTCTCTTTGTGCTGTTTGTAAGCTAGGGGCTGTTTAGTCTCTTTGTGCTGTTTATAAGCTAGGGGCTGTTTAGTCTCTTTGTGCTGTTTATAAGCCAGGGGCTGTTTAGTCTCTTTGTGCTGTTTGTAAGCTAGGGGCTGTTTAGTCTCTTTGTGCTGTTTATAAGCTAGGGGCTGTTTAGTCTCTTTGTGCTGTTTATAAGCTAGGGGCTGTTTAGTCTCTTTGTGCTGTTTGTAAGCTAGGGGCTGTTTAGTCTCTTTGTGCTGTTTATAAGCCAGGGGCTGTTTAGTCTCTTTGTGCTGTTTGTAAGCTAGGGGCTGTTTAGTCTCTTTGTGCTGTTTATAAGCTAGGGGCTGTTTAGTCTCTTTGTGCTGTTTATAAGCTAGGGGCTGTTTAGTCTCTTTGTGCTGTTTATAAGCTAGGGGCTGTTTAGTCTCTTTGTGCTGTTTGTAAGCTAGGGGCTGTTTAGTCTCTTTGTGCTGTTTGTAAGCTAGGGGCTGGAGTTTACCTGGAGTTTACCTGGAGAGAGTTCCGGGGGTCAACGCCCCCGCGGCCCGGTCTGAGACCAGGCCTCCTGGTGGATCAGAGCCTGATCAACCAGGCTGTTGCTGCTGGCTGCACGCAAACCAACATACGAGCCACAGCCCGGCTGATCCGGAACTGACTTTAGGTGCTTGTCCAGTGCCAGCTTGAAGACTGCCAGGGGTCTGTTGGTAATCCCCCTTATGTGTGCTGGGAGGCAGTTGAACAGTCTCGGGCCCCTGACACTTATTGTATGGTCTCTTAACGTGCTAGTGACACCCCTGCTTTTCATTGGGGGGATGGTGCATCGTCTGCCAAGTCTTTTGCTTTCGTAGTGGGTGATTTTCGTGTGCAAGTTCGGTACTAGTCCCTCTAGGATTTTCCAGGTGTATATAATCATGTATCTCTCCCTCCTGCGTTCCAGGGAATACAGGTTTAGGAACCTCAAGCGCTCCCAATAATTGAGGTGTTTTATCTCCGTTATGCGCGCCGTGAAAGTTCTCTGTACATTTTCTAGGTCGGCAATTTCACCTGCCTTGAAAGGTGCTGTTAGTGTGCAGCAATATTCCAGCCTAGATAGAACACGTGACCTGAAGAGTGTCATCATGGGCTTGGCCTCCATAGTTTTGAAGGTTCTCATTATCCATCCTGTCATTTTTCTAGCAGATGCGATTGATACAGTGTTATGGTCCTTGAAGGTGAGATCCTCCGACATGATCACTCCCAGGTCTTTGACGTTGGTGTTTCGCTCTATTTTGTGGCCAGAATTTGTTTTGTACTCTGATGAAGATTTAATTTCCTCATGTTTACCATATCTGAGTAATTGAAATTTCTCATCGTTGAACTTCATATTGTTTTCTGCAGCCCACTGAAAGATTTGGTTGATGTCTGCCTGGAGCTTTGCAGTGTCTGCAATGGAAGACACTGTCATGCAGATTCGGGTGTCATCTGCAAAGGAAGACACGGTGCTGTGGCTGACATCCTTGTCTATGTCGGATATAAGGATGAGGAACAAGATGGGAGCGAGTACTGTGCCTTGTGGAACAGAGCTTTTCACCGTAGCTGCCTCGGACTTTACTCTGTTGACGACTACTCTCTGTGTTCTGTTAGTGAGGAAATTATAGATCCATCGACCGACTTTTCCTGTTATTCCTTTAGCACGCATTTTGTGCGCTATTACGCCATGGTCACACTTGTCGAAGGCTTTTGCAAAGTCTGTATATATTACATCTGCATTCTTTTTGTCTTCTAGTGCATTTAGGACCTTGTCGTAGTGGTCCAATAGTTGAGACAGACAGGAGCGACCTGTTCTAAACCCATGTTGCCCTGGGTTGTGTAACTGATGGGTTTCTAGATGCGTGGTGATCTTGCTTCTTAGGACCCTTTCAAAGATTTTTATGATATGGGATGTTAGTGCTATTGGTCTGTAGTTCTTTGCTGTTGCTTTACTGCCCCCTTTGTGGAGTGGGGCTATGTCTGTTGTTTTTAGTAACTGTGGGACGACCCCCGTGTCCATGCTCCCTCTCCATAGGATGGAAAAGGCTCGTGATAGGGGCTTCTTGCAGTTCTTGATGAACACAGAGTTCCATGAGTCTGGCCCTGGGGCAGAGTGCATGGGCATGTCATTTATCGCCTGTTCGAAGTCATTTGGCGTCAGGATAACATCGGATAGGCTTGTGTTAATCAAATTTTGTGGCTCTCTCATAAAAAATTTAGTCTCTTTGTGCTGTTTATAAGCTAGGGGCTGTTTAGTCTCTTTGTGCTGTTTATAAGCCTGGGGCTGTTTAGTCTCTTTGTGCTGTTTGTAAGCTAGGGGCTGTTTAGTCTCTTTGTGCTGTTTATAAGCTAGGGGCTGTTTAGTCTCTTTGTGCTGTTTATAAGCTAGGGGCTGTTTAGTCTCTTTGTGCTGTTTATAAGCTAGGGGCTGTTTAGTCTCTTTGTGCTGTTTATAAGCTAGGGGCTGTTTAGTCTCTTTGTGCTGTTTGTAAGCTAGGGGCTGTTTAGTCTCTTTGTGCTGTTTATAAGCTAGGGGCTGTTTAGTCTCTTTGTGCTGTTTATAAGCTAGGGGCTGTTTAGTCTCTTTGTGCTGTTTGTAAGCTAGGGGCTGTTTAGTCTCTTTGTGCTGTTTATAAGCTAGGGGCTGTTTAGTCTCTTTGTGCTGTTTATAAGCTAGGGGCTGTTTAGTCTCTTTGTGCTGTTTGTAAGCTAGGGGCTGTTTAGTCTCTTTGTGCTGTTTGTAAGCTAGGGGCTGTTTAGTCTCTTTGTGCTGTTTGTAAGCTAGGGGCTGTTTAGTCTCTTTGTGCTGTTTGTAAGCTAGGGGCTGTTTAGTCTCTTTGTGCTGTTTGTAAGCTAGGGGCTGTTTAGTCTCTTTGTGCTGTTTGTAAGCTAGGGGCTGTTTAGTCTCTTTGCTGTGATCTGCTTAGTTTTTATTGGGCAATGCATGTTGTAGAGTTTTTTTTTTTTTTGTAAAAAAATATTAACAAATTCATCAATATCGAAGTTGTCTGCTAGCTGGTTTTGCCAGTCAATGTCACTAAATGCTGAAATAAAGATATTAACAGATGACTCGTCATGTAGTCGGAATGTGATCTTAGTTGTGTCCTGGGGCACTTTACACAAGTTGGTTATGAGAAAGATGGGATAGTGGTCAGTGGTGTTACCTGTGATTATGCCTGTTTTTAATGGGGATATAGTGTTTGTCCAGATATGGTCTAGTAATGATGCATTTGTTTCGGTGATTCTTGTAGGTTTTGTTATTGATGGTAGAAGTAATCAGCTGTTCAATGAGAATTCAGTCACTTGTGGGTCATGGTCATGGATGAGATTTATGTAAGTATTAGGTGGTGTTCATTTCTGCGCTAGTTATTATGTTTCTTAGTTTTTCACCAAAAGAGTAAATATTGGAGTGAGGAACTCCATAAATTTCTCCAACTGTTAGAGGTTTTGTAAGGTCTTTGGGTTTAAATTTAGCAAATGTATGTTCACTGTGGAAAATATTTTAATTTTCCGAAACTATAGTGCCTAATAGGTGTTTAATGTGTCTATATGGGTCAAAAATGTATTTGAAAATAGGATAGAACCAGGAGTTCCCTTTGCACATGCGCGGATGTGCGGGGGTAGAGGTCGACTCAGGGCATGGGACTGGCGGAGTGTTTTGAATGTAGTGAGGAGGCTGGGAAAGCATGGAACCCGGAAATTGGCGTTCACGGCGGCCTAAGGATTAATATAGGCCTCATTTCATAATAAGAAGTGTCTTAACTGTTCCTGGTGGAGAGTGAGGGAACGTGATTTACGGGACCACCGTAATAGAGTGGTAAAATGAGTGAATAAGGGTAGGACCGGGTGACTGGTGCGTTGCCATGGACTGTGTCCCGGGGAAAATTACCCTTGGTTTAATCATCACTCATCGGTCTCAGATCTTAATGGAGTGGCCTCCAATGTGTATAATAATTATGAGACATTAAACAGTCTTGTAAATCGTAATGTAATCAGTGATAATAACAATAAGTTAAGGAATCGATGAAGCGATATGAACTGCCATTCCCAGAGTGTGTGTGCACATGTTTACCTCGTTGTTCCTATCCCAAGGATAGTGAAGGCTTTATGGAGTCACGACTTCTAAACCGGGACAAACCGACGGATACCTCGTCCTGCTGGAATAAGAACCGTGTTGGTGTAGCAGGACATCGAAATGAGATGGTGAATGGAGGAAATAAGGAGTATCAATCACCCACAGTTAAGTAACCCTTCTAGTTATAGCAGACTGATACTGGCCAGTTAGGTATGTTGTAATTGGATAGGTTATGAGTGATCCAGCTACATCAAGTGACCACCAGAGAATATCTGGTAAGTGGTGAGATTATGTACAAGTATTTTTCCTTGATGGATATATCCATGTGTAACCTACCCCCCCCCCCCTTCATTCAGTTAAACTAATATAATCTATACAGTCCACAGTTAATTAGTAGCGCCGTACTTGAGGGTGCTACCCAATTTATACTGGTCTCGGATAGATATGGATAAGATTGTGAGGGTCGAGGGGCCACCTGCAGTGACCAGAGGTGGTTAAGTTTTCTCACATGTCTACGCGGGTGACTACGGTAAACCATATAGTTGTTGTCTCCCAAGGAGATTACTCGTATGCCTGTAATGTTGAGGTATGTACAAGTAATCACCCCTAGAAAATTTTCCACATTCACCATGTTCATCCCTTGTGCAAGTAGAATTTATACACTCTAGTTCATCAGAGTAGTATATAGCTGTTCCGCCTCCTAATTGATCTGGCCTACAATTGTGTATGGCCAGGTATGGAATAGATGTTTGTAACATCATGTTTTAGCCATGTTTCAGTGAGAGTAATGATAGACATACTAACATTTAGAGAATTCAATAGTGCCTGGAGGTCATCATAGTGCTTACTTAGTGATCTGACATTATAATTGATTACTGTTATGTTACTGTTGGCATTGAGTAGTGTCTTAGCCTGACTAGCAGTGTAATAAAGGAAACTGTTGTTAGGACCGTGTATATCATCTAATAAAAGGTTAATGTCATGATTGATGTTTGCAATCATATGACTAATGCAAGAGTAACAACCTGGAGTTTACCTGGAGAGAGTTCCGGGGGTCAACGCCCCCGCGGCCCGGTCTGTGACCAGGCCTCCTGGTGGATCAGAGCCTGATCAACTAGGCTGTTACTGCTGGCTGCACGCAAACCAACGTACGAGCCACAGCCCGGCTGGTCAGTATAATGATACTACTACGTGTTAATATAATGCCTATGACAAGCAGTAAATCAAAATTGCACAACTGTTAGGAATCAGTATTGCACTGGAGGTGATATGAGAGCTTATACAAGGCAGTACAAAGTATAGGCAGCAAAAGAACTATTCTACAGATTACACAGATACTAAACAAGTAATAATAATACAAAAATATAAAGTGAAAAGATAGTAAAAAATGGTCTTCATAACACTACTTGTGGAGGTGGATATATAAACTGTATTTTTATTCTGACTCAGTTAAGTCAGCTGCCTTTAGGAATTTTTTTAGATCATGTACGGTAGAAATGAAGTATCCCTTTCCTGTTGTTTCTTGACTGCAATTTTACCAACCCTTGCAAAGCACTGGTAAATTTTGTGGTCATATCGTAGCTTTCTTAGTTTGTAAAGGAGATTTTGTCTTATTTTTGTCAGTCATTCGTTGACATAAACCCTTGTTTTCATATTAATAGATGTTCTTAACAGTTCACTTCGGTGTGAGCTAGAGTTGAACTTTAGTACCACTAAGTTCTTCCCAGTTTGATGACCTGTCACTTTACATTCCTTTATATCACCACTAGGTATGCTGAGTCGAGGATGGTCTATGATAAGTTTTAAGGTGGTTTGTTTACATGTTTCTTTACAGTTGTAGGTACAAGGTTGCTGTTTACTACAACTCAGTCACATAATTGTTGTTGTTGTTCAAAGTGATCTTGGAAATTGTTCATAACGTCGGTAAGTTAGTAAGTTTATTCAGGTTAACACAAATACATTATTATTATTATAATCAAAGGGAAGTGCTAAACCCGTAAGATTATACAGCGCTGGGGGGGGGATGTGGAAGGCATTCACCTGGAGTTTACCTGGAGAGAGTTTCGGGGGTCAACGCCCCCGCGGCCCGGTCTGTGACCAGGCCTCCTGGTGGATCAGAGCCTGATCAACCAGGCTGTTGCTGCTGGCTGCACGCAAACCAACGTACGAGCCACAGCCCGGCTGGTCAGGAACCGACTTTAGGTGCTTGTCCAGTGCCAGCTTGAAGACTGCCAGGGGTCTGTTGGTAATCCCCCTTATGTATGCTGGGAGGCAGTTGAACAGTCTCGGGCCCCTGACACTTATTGTATGGTCTCTTAACGTGCTAGTGACACCCCTGCTTTTCATTGGGGGGATGTTGCATCGTCTGCCAAGTCTTTTGCTTTCGTAGTGAGTGATTTTCGTGTGCAAGTTCGGTACTAGTCCCTGTAGGATTTTCCAGGTGTATATAATCATGTATCTCTCCCGCCTGCGTTCCAGGGAATACAGGTTCAGGAGCCTCAAGCGCTCCCAGTAATTGAGGTGTTTTATCTCCGTTATGCACGCCGTGAAGGTTCTCTGTACATTTTCTAGGTCAGCAATTTCACCTGCCTTGAAAGGTGCTGTTAGTGTGCAGCAATATTCCAGCCTAGATAGAACAAGTGACCTGAAGAGTGTCATCATGGGCTTGGCCTCCCTAGTTTTGAAGGTTCTCATTATCCATCCTGTCATTTTTCTAGCAGATGCGATTGATACAATGTTATGGTACTTGAAGGTGAGATCCTCCGACATGATCACTCCCAGGTCTTTGACGTTGGTGTTTCGCTCTATTTTGTGGCCAGAATTTGTTTTGTACTCTGATGAAGATTTAATTTCCTCGTGTTTACCATATCTGAGTAATTGAAATTTCTCATCGTTGAACTTCATATTGTTTTCTGCAGCCCACTTAAAGATTCGGTTGATGTCCGCCTGGAGCCTTGCAGTGTCTGCAATGGAAGACACTGTCATGCAGATTCGGGTGTCATCTGCAAAGGAAGACACGGTGCTGTGGCTGACATCCTTGTCTATGTCGGATATGAGGATGAGGAACAAGATGGGAGCGAGTACTGTGCCTTGTGGAACAGAGCTTTTCACCGTAGCTGCCTCAGACTTTACTCTGTTAACGACTACTCTCTGTGTTCTGTTAGTGAGGAAATTATAGATCCATCGACCGACTTTTCCTGTTATTCCTTTAGCACGCATTTTGTGCGCTATTACGCCATGGTCACACTTGTCGAAGGCTTTTGCAAAGTCTGTATATATTACATCTGCATTCTTTTTATCTTCTAGTGCAGGCTTAATTCGGGGAACTGGAGCACAGATCCAATTCCCTAAATCAAGAGCCCCTCACCAACATCAAGGAACCTTCCTTGAGGGGAACACAAATACAGTTACATAGATTATCAT
The DNA here is from genome assembly GCF_038502225.1 of Cherax quadricarinatus. Taxonomy (NCBI): domain Eukaryota; kingdom Metazoa; phylum Arthropoda; class Malacostraca; order Decapoda; family Parastacidae; genus Cherax; species Cherax quadricarinatus. Next base: position 22,871,329 of record NC_091299.1, read on the forward strand.
ACATAGCAGCATATGTGTAAAGAACCTAGGATAACCCATAAGAGAGTGTAGGTCCATTCTTGCTCTTTCGTTCTTGATGTTGGTATTTAGTTGGGATACCTGATCTTTTAGACTGTTGATGGTATCCACAGACTGGGTATAGGTGCTGCTTAGATGTTCCAGTGTGCTTAGTTTATGTTCTAGAGTTGTGTTAGTTAGTTTAATATCTTTATTATGCACCCCATACCCATCCTGTGGGCGGTAGTCAAAAGATTACAAAGGTACATAATGGGTCCAGGGACTGGACCCCAAAGTTATGATAGAGTTGTGATCTTGCCGAGGTATTGTGTGTTAATGGTCCTCAGATTCGAGAGCTTCTTGAAGATGGTAACTTTGAATCAGACCTTCATGGGGAGGAGAAAGCTGCTTGGGAAGCATTCAAGTTAGTGGCGAAGGGATTTCTCAGAAACAGAAGGGAATGCAACTATGAAGTATTGGTGGAAAACCTTATCAAGGCTTACAAGAACATGGGATGCAACATGCCACTTAAAATTCACTTTTTGGACTCACATTTCGACGTTTTTCCAGCGAACTGTGAGGCAGTTAGTGACGAACATGGCGAAAGGTTTCACCAAGGTATTTCAACCATGGAAAAATGGTGCCAGGTCAAATGGGGCCCAAGAATGCTTGCAGACTATTGCTGGACATTGGTAAGAAATGATTCTTCAGCCCACTATAAGTGTCAAGCGAAAAGGCAGAGAGTTAGCTTAATATCTTTATTAAGCACTCCATACCCATCCTGTGGGTGGTAGTCAAAAGATTACAGAGGTACATAATGGGTCCAGGAACTGGACCCTAAAGTTCTGATAGAAGCAGAGAGTAGGTACGAATTACAGTTTAAAACATACTAACACACATTGTACGTAATAATAAAATAATTAAATATTACACATATTCGTCGCTCGACCTCTGTAGTGAGCGGACATGCGTTACACTGCCCTCTGCTGGCCGTTGAAGCAAGCTGAGATTTTTCTCAATATGGCGGTGCAGCCACGGAGGTGGATCAACACTGTTTTGAGCTGGTGCGTGGGGTTGTGACAGTCCAAACAGCTTCTGTTCTCCTGCCAGCCATCATCAGGGAGACTTATGGTGTTGCTGATGAAGAACTTTATGGAGTGGCGCTTAATGGGGCCTATAGGGTCTTTGTTAAGCTCTGAACAACGAGTGTCTACGAGCAGTTGGTCAACAAATATCAGGATAGTTGTGTGGTTGTCAACCCGGCGGTCACAGTGAGGCTCATCGATGTATCACGTTACTTCACTTGGGTTAAGGTATGAAACGTGCCTTTTGAAGTCGATGAGATGGATTTATGGCAGGTATTCAGCAGGTATGGAACTGTACATGTGGCGACTGTCGGCAAGTGGACGGAGGGTGCATATGCTGGCCTCCTTGAAGGTGCCTTCTCACTGAAGATGTCTTTGAAACATCCCATACCGTCATATGTAGTGATGAACGATTTTCGTTCGCAAGTGATGGTGTCCTATGCTGGACAACGCTGCACTTGTCGTCTTTGTGGAGAGTACGATCACTTTGCAGCACAATGTGGTCGCCAACAGTGGAAGAAGGACGTAAGGTGGCCACCAATGGAAGAGCCCATCCAGGAGGTGACTGTGGTGCCTGAGTCGGGTACACGTCCAAAGACGTCATTGTAGAGTGAAGAGGTGGAGCAAGAGATGCTGATTGAGGGGTCTTGTGTGACTACCTGGAGATCCTTCCTCCGTTGGCCCAGTTACTCTGGGTGAGGAGGGTAGGATGGTCATGGAAGAGAGAGTGGACGACACATTAGCGACTGTGCTGAAGGGATTGTTGGACACACCTGGAGAGGAGGGGCTTGAATTATCCCTTGGGAATGTGTCTTGTGTACGGTCCCAGGATGTAGAGGAGCTGGTTGAGAAACAGGCTGCTGGGATGGATGTCATCACCGTGGAGGCGGTGGTGCATAACGAAGGCCTTCTGGAGGTGGCTATGGAGGCAGTGGGAGGATCATGCAAACGGGTGGCGGCATTGTCAGACTCTGATGATGTCCTCACCCTGGCGCAGAGGCCAGGCAAGAAGGTGTGGGCAGAGGTGGCACAGGGCGGCCCTAAGGGGCCAAGGGGTCCGGTGGCGGATACTGGAAGACCTCCAGTGTCTGGTAGTGTACATGGTGGTAGACGCCGGCAGGCCTCTAAAGGCGAATCAGTGCCGACAGGGCACAAGGTATAGCTGGCTTGAAGTGTGTCTCAGTAAATGTAAATGGGTTGCGAGACAGAGTGAAGTGTATGTGGTTTGTGGGTTTTCTTTGTAGATATGGAGTGGATGTAGCTTTTGTGCAAGAGCACAATTATAAAGCCGGGTGTGAGTTAGCACTGGATGGATTTCGGGTGTTTGTTGCACATTCAACTCGATTGAAAGGGGGGGGTTGCCATCCTTCTGCGAGAGACCAGCCCGTTTGTTGTGTATCGTAGTGAGGTAGGGGAGGAGGGGCGGGTCGTGCAAGTGGATGGGCTTTGGGTGGGGGTGAGGGTGGCGCTAGTGTGTGTATATGGGCCCGCAGAGGGGGATGGACATGTCAAGACTGCCTTTGTGAGGGATGTGTTAGTGTACCACCTCCGGTCGCTCCCCCCATGGCGGTTGTGGGGGGTGACTGGAACTGTGTGGTGAGAAGGAAAGATGTGGAGCCTTGAGGGGCTGGGTTTCACTCTTTAGTGTTAGGGGATCTTTTGCAAGGGGCGGGGTTGCGGGATGTGGTTACGGGAGAGGCGTGGGAGGTGGAGCATACGTTTGTGCGAGGAGGGTATGCTGCTTGTATGTAACGCAGACTGCAAGGGTGGAAAGGGTGTGTGTGGTGGAAGTAGCATATTCAGATCATCGGGCAGTTTTCGTTGAAGTGGGGTGGGACGGGTTGCCTAGGAGGCATAGGAGTTTTTGGAAATTGAATGTTCGGCTCCTTGCAGATGGAGGGGGGAGGGAGGGGTTTGTGCAATTGTGGAGGGAGTTGTGGTCAGGGATGGGGGATGTTGGGGATATGTTGGCGTGGTGGGATGGAGTGGTAAAGGAGAGGATCAGGGCGTATTATGTTAGACAGGGCAAGGGGGAGGCTCAGATGACTTTTGGGCTTATAAAATATTTAGAGGGACGGTTGTGGGATTGTTATGGGAGAGGGGTGGGGGGCGGGGGTTATCCTGTGGAGAATATAGAGGGGCTGAAGCAACGCATCAGGGAATTGCAGAATGAGAAGTTTAATGCAGTGCGGGTTAAGGGTGGGTTAGAGGAAGTTTTGTGGGGTGACAGACCATCTGCGTGTGTTCTGCGGGGGCAGTGGAAGTGTCAGGCGGCCACAGAGATGGAATGTTAGTGCAAGAGAAGGTCAGAGAGTTTTGTGTGGGGCAGGTGCTTCGTACAACAGAAGGGATGGGTTGTTATGCGGATGAATGGTTCGGGACTTCTTTTAGGAGTGTAGGTGTGCAGGAGGAAGCGTTAGGCAGTTGGGAAGGCATGTGGTCAATGTCCTGAGCAGGGGACACCGTATGGCACTGGGAGGGGACATTGAAAAAGGGGAGGTGTGGAGGGCATTATCGAGTATGAGTAGGGGTAAATCCCCGGGAATTGACGGTCTGCCACGTGAGTTTTACTTACAAAATTGGGACATAAGGAGTTCTTGGTGAGGTTGTTGAATGAGATGATAAAAAGGGGTGAGCTGAGGGTTTTGTAGGCGACGGCGGTGGTAGTCTTGGTCCCGAAGGTGGCCAGTCCACACACGGTGAAGGACTATAGGGTTATTTCTTTACTGTGTGCAGATTATAAGTTATTCGCTAAAATATTGGGGAATAGGTTGAAGTGTGTGATCAACAGGGTGGTGGCAGCAGGCCAGTATGAGGTGCCGGGAAGGACCATGTATGAAGGGCACGGGGTGATTCTGGGGTTTGTGGAGAGTGTGCAAGGGGTGGAGGGTGGGGGGGTGTTGGCCTTAGATTGGCATGCAGCATATGATGAGAGAGAAGCATTGTGGTGGATAATGAGGAGGCAAGGGTTTGGGGATGAGATTGTGAGGTGGATGCAAACGTTGTATTATGGGGCAGGTGTTCGGGTGCAGGTGAATGGGAGGGTGGGGGAGCGGATCCCTATGGGTAGAGGTCTGCGGCAGGGATGTCCTTTATCCCAATTACTTTTTGCGTGTTTGCAGGATCCATTTTATAGAGTGGTGGAGGTATGTGTGAGGGGGGGCAACAGGGGTGGGTAGGAAGAGGCATGCCGGGAATTGTCGGTTATGTAGATGACACGACGATTCTTGTGTGGGAGGGGGAAGGTTTAGGTGGGGTGGGGAGGATTGTGGACCTGTTTGGAGAGGCGACTGGTATGAGGGTGAATGTAGAGAAGTCTAAGTTTATGGGGTTGGGGGATTGGGAGGGGAAGGTGGGAGGGGTAGGTAGTGGGAGGTGGGGTGCTGTGGATAAGATCAAGATTTGTGGGATTGAGTATATGCAGGATGCACAGCAAGCTAAGATGGTTAATTCATTGAGTGTCGTGGAGTGGGTGACTAGACGATTGGAAGGGTTGCGGCCAGGTTATTTAACGCTTCATCAGCGGGTCATTGTAGTAAATGTCTTACTATATAGTAAAATTTGGCATATGGTCGCTATGTACCCATTGTTGCAGTCAGATATTGGGGTATTATTGAGGAGAGTCTTTAGGTTTATTTGGGGGTCGGGATATGATTGGTTGCGGAGGGGAGTTGTGACTCTCCCAATGCGCAGAGGCAGGCTGGGGTTAATTAATTTAAAGAGTAGGATCATGGGTGTATATGTAAAGAGGGGGTTCCTCCGAGAGGGGGGTGTATAGGTGGTGGGCTGCACCTTTTGTATGAGGATGTTAGAAGATGGTGGGGAGGGAAGGATTTGCATGTGTGTGAGGACATGATGCGGGTGCTTATGTATGTTAGGGATGTGAAACACATGAGGGTGAGGGTTTTAGAGAAAGTGGTGGGGGAAAGGGAGGTGGCCACAGTGGAAGGAGCGTATCCAATGTATGCATGGGGGGATATTTGGGGTAGGTTGTGTAGGCTACGCATCCGGCCATGGGAGCAGGAGGTGATGTTCCGGTTCCTGCATGGTATCCTGCCATCAAGTACGGTTCTTAGAGACTGGAGGATTCGAGAAGAGGGCATCTGTGGGGTTTGTGGGGGTGAGGATACAGCCTTTCATGCAGTCTATTTCTGTGAACGATTGGGGACTTACGGGAGTGGATGGGGAGGGTAGTACGTTGGGTGGGAGAGGGGGGATTTCGGTTTTGCGGGCTTCAAGTTTGGATGTGGGAGGGGTGGGTATCCCTGTGCAGCGGGCACTTGGTTTCTTTATTGTGCATTTTGTGTTTGTGTCGTGGGCTATGAGGAGTCAGGTGGAGGGGGGAGTGCGTAAAAGAGTATTGGCGGCAACCTTTTATCGTAAGTTGTGTCGAAATGGGTTCTTTACGGGATATGGTGGGAGCCGGATTTCCCTGTAAGTTATCGTGGTTTAACGGTGGGAGTCCTCTTGGGGATGTAAGAGGGGAAGGGGGTAAGGGGATGTGGCGGGCTGGTCTCCCCGGGGGGGGGGGCTAGTGTGTGAGTATGTATGTAACACCTATTATATGTTAACAAAGAGGATTGGTGTTTTATGGTGTGTAGGTTGAGAGATCTTAGGTAACCTTTCATAGCGTGTCAGCGTGCCTCGTTGTGCTCCCGGTTTTTCTGGTGTTTTCACGGTCGCTCTTACGTGCTAGAACTTTAATTTGTGTCATCAATCCTATACGATACATCCCTCTAGCGCCTGGAACCAATCTTGGGCGGAAAACATTATATACTGAGTAAAAAAAGGAGAATTAGTGTGCACTTCCTAGCAGAGTTTACTGCCAGAGGGGAATCATAGGCCTGTTCCGTGTGGAAAAATAATAATATTGAACTTTGTGTCAGAGGAAAGAAAGTCTCCCTGAAAGCATTGAGTATACATAGTGTATAGTGTATACTACAGTGGCTCCCTAGTATATTGATGATAAAGGCTAAAGTGTCATTTGAAAACAGGTGAATTTGTAAATGAAGTGATAAGCCTATAGAGGCAGGTGCCAGAAGTCGCCAGAAACTTACCACAGGTCAGCTGTTTTTAATAATCTTCCTGGCCTGCTAGTGTACTCGCATATAATCTAGTGATACCAGTGAATAGCAGAATACAGTGTTGTAGTAGCAACTAACCAGTATTATAATGGTACTTAGTGAAGTGGAGTGACTTTCATTAGTTTCTTTTTCTTGAAATACCAGACGTTACTGTGAATTTCATATAACCTGTAGTTACCAGCGGTCGCAATATACACAACGAGAAGCAATTATTACTACAGAAAAAGCGCCCTTCCTCCAAAATTTGCACCAGTCAACTATAGTGATAATATAGCATTTATTGTGGTGGAGACGGAAAAAAAAAAATAGAGAAGCTAGATACAGCGATTGATAAACAAAGGTGGAGGCTCGACCGTTCGTCATTGTAGGAGTGCCAGCAGTCACCGGCTCTTCAACACGCAAGTTATACTTTTGTATCAATCAAATCACATATTACTCAGGTAGATAATTTCCAGTAGATCCTTCATGTGTTAGCTCAAATCACCGACCAGTATGGTTTAAATAAGTGACCCACTGATCAGATCAGATAGACTGGTCCGAACCCTTGACTGGTCCGAACCCTGGACTGGTTTCAAACGGTTTCGTTGTGCACCACCTAGCAGGTTATTAATAGAATATTCAAGAGGTTGCTAGTAGAATTGCAGTAAATCAACCATTCAAATCATTATGAAGCTGTGTGTAGTCTGTGGTCAGTCAAACAAACGGGCTTCCACATGCATAAATTGTCATTTCTGTGGAAATTGGTGTCACGCCCCTTGTGCAGATATCCAAGAACTAGCTACAAGCAGTATTAAAACAGGGAAGTGTTTTTGGGTATGCCCAAATGAGATAAATCTGTGGACTAAAATCACAAGGGTATTAAAAGAGGTCAACATCAAAGCTGCTTTCATAGAAAACCTGGAAGCTTTCTACAACAGATGGGAACATAAAAAGTCCGGGCTGAATGGTACTGCCCTTGATACTGGCCATGTAGTCAGAAACTGTAAGGCTGGAGATGATGTCCTGGTAGTCAGTAAATGGGGGGCTGATAGTGCTGTCCTGGGAGACAGTAATGGGGAAGCTGGAGGTGCTGTCCTGGGAGACAGTAATGGTGAAGCTGGAGGTGCTGTCCTGGGAGACAGTAATGGTGAAGCTGGAGATGCTGTCCTGGAAGACAGTAATGGGGAAGCTGGAGATGCTGTCCTGGGAGACAGTAATGGTGAAGCTGGAGATTTTGTCCAGGTAGTCGGGAATTATACGCAGGAAGGAATACATATGAATGACCGCATAGGGGACAGGAGCCATAGTAGGGAAACAAGTGTAGTCAAAGATAAGATAAAACCAATATTGCAAACTAGAAATACCGCAGGAAATAGCAAACAAGAGGACTCCACTAGCAATAGTGAGGATATATTACCAAAAACAAATGGTGGGAGCTCCATTGTTGGTGCTAGGGAGGATAGAAGTAAGACAGGGAAACATGCACCAACAGGGAATACAGTCACAGAAACCCAAGGCAAACGGAAACCAAGCCTGTGCACATACTATGCACTCGGTATCTGCTGGCATGGGAAATCTGGAAAAACAGATGGGACGTGCAACTATGACCACCCTAGGAAATGCCATGCCCATATGACAACAGGAAAATGCAAACTCCCTTCCTGTAAGCTTTTTCACCCTGAACTGTGTACCTCTTCAGTACAGGAAAGACTGTGCTATAACTTAAATTGCCAGGCATACCATCTAAAGGGGACAAAAAGATACAAAACATCCAGGCCATGGGAAAACCTGGGTAGCCACAGCCACTCAAGAGGGAGAGGTTTTTTAGTGCCAGGAAGGAAAAAAAACTGGCAGGAAATGGCAGAAATCGTACACCAAATCCAGTCATTCCTGGAGTGGAACCACAGTCGATGGCCTCCACTCCAAACCAACAGATACAGATACTAATGCCGGAAAAAAAGTCCCCCCCCAGTACCAACAATACCACCAGTCCGATAACATTCTTCTTTGCAAATATACAGGGTCTAAAGCCAGCAACAAACAACAAAATACCTTTCATCCGTGGACTGCTTGCAGAGGCAAAGGCAATGTTCGCGGCTTTCACTGAGACCCACATAAAGGATCACTTGGAAAACGAAATATGGATCCCAGGTTACAACCTATACAGATGTGACAGAGTGAACAGGCAAAAGGGGGGGGTTGGCCTGTACATTGCAGAGTCACTTGTTTGCACAGAACTGCTAAATGCCTCAAATGATGTAGTGGAAGTTTTAGCAGTAAAGGTCGAGAACCAAAACCTAGTCATTGTGATAGTCTACAAGCCTCCGGATGCAACATCCCAGCAATTCCAGGAACAGCTGTTAAAAATTGACCACTGTCTGGAAAACCTTCCAGCTCCTGCACCCAACATCTTGCTCCTGGGGGATTTCAACTTAAGGCACCTAAAATGGAGGAATATAGCAAATAATATTGTTGCAGTAATAACACCAGGAGGCAGCTCTGATGAAAACTCACACTCACGCGAGCTTTTAAATCTCTGCACAAAATTCAATTTAAACCAGCAAATAATAGAGCCTACTAGACTGGAGAATACACTAGACCTCATCTTCACTAACAATGATGATCTGATAAGAAATATCACCATATCAAAAACAATATACTCAGATCACAACATAATTGAGGTTCAGTCATGTATGCGCGGAGCCCCAGACCGACATAATGAGATTAGTCACGAGGGAGCATTCACCAAATTCAACTTCAATAACAAAAACATAAAGTGGGACCAAGTAAACCAAGTCCTAACCGATATAAGCTGGGAAGATATACTAAGCAACACAGACCCCAACTTATGCCTAGAACAGATTAACTCGGTAGCACTCGATGTATGCACAAGGCTTATTCCTCTAAGAAAAAGGAGGAGTAGATGTAAAACAGAAAGAGACAGGCGCTCCCTTTACAGGCGACGGAAAAGAATAACAGAGCGGCTAAAAGAGGTCAATATATCTGAAATGCGTAGGGAGACACTGGTCAGAGAAATAGCAAGCATCGAACTTAAGCTAAAAGAATCCTTTAGGAGTCAGGAATCGCGGGAAGAACTAAAAGCCATAAATGAAATCGAAAGAAACCCAAAGTATTTCTTCTCCTATGCCAAATCAAAATCGAGAACAACGTCCAGTATTGGGCCCCTACTTAAACAAGATGGGTCCTACACAGATGACAACAAGGAAATGAGTGAGCTACTCAAGTCCCAATATGACTCAGTTTTTAGCAAGCCGCTAACCAGACTGAGAGTCGAAGATCAAAATGAATTTTTTATGAGAGAGCCACAAAATTTGATTAACACAAGCCTATCCGATGTTATCCTGACGCCAAATGACTTCGAACAGGCGATAAATGACATGCCCATGCACTCTGCCCCAGGGCCAGACTCATGGAACTCTGTGTTCATCAAGAACTGCAAGAAGCCCCTATCACGAGCCTTTTCCATCCTATGGAGAGGGAGCATGGACACGGGGGTCGTCCCACAGTTACTAAAAACAACAGACATAGCCCCACTCCACAAAGGGGGCAGTAAAGCAACAGCAAAGAACTACAGACCAATAGCACTAACATCCCATATCATAAAAATCTTTGAAAGGGTCCTAAGAAGCAAGATCACCACGCATCTAGAAACCCATCAGTTACACAACCCAGGGCAACATGGGTTTAGAACAGGTCGCTCCTGTCTGTCTCAACTATTGGACCACTACGACAAGGTCCTAAATGCACTAGAAGACAAAAAGAATGCAGATGTAATATATACAGACTTTGCAAAAGCCTTCGACAAGTGTGACCATGGCGTAATAGCGCACAAAATGCGTGCTAAAGGAATAACAGGAAAAGTCGGTCGATGGATCTATAATTTCCTCACTAACAGAACACAGAGAGTAGTCGTCAACAGAGTAAAGTCCGAGGCAGCTACGGTGAAAAGCTCTGTTCCACAAGGCACAGTACTCGCTCCCATCTTGTTCCTCATCCTTATATCCGACATAGACAAGGATGTCAGCCACAGCACCGTGTCTTCCTTTGCAGATGACACCCGAATCTGCATGACAGTGTCTTCCATTGCAGACACTGCAAAGCTCCAGGCAGACATCAACCAAATCTTTCAGTGGGCTGCAGAAAACAATATGAAGTTCAACGATGAGAAATTTCAATTACTCAGATATGGTAAACATGAGGAAATTAAATCTTCATCAGAGTACAAAACAAATTCTGGCCACAAAATAGAGCGAAACACCAACGTCAAAGACCTGGGAGTGATCATGTCGGAGGATCTCACCTTCAAGGACCATAACACTGTATCAATCGCATCTGGTAGAAAAATGACAGGATGGATAATGAGAACCTTCAAAACTAGGGAGGCCAAGCCCATGATGACACTCTTCAGGTCACTTGTTCTATCTAGGCTGGAATATTGCTGCACACTAACAGCACCTTTCAAGGCAGGTGAAATTGCCGACCTAGAAAATGTACAGAGAACTTTCACGGCGCGCATAACGGAGATAAAACACCTCAATTATTGGGAGCGCTTGAGGTTCCTAAACCTGTATTCCCTGGAACGCAGGAGGGAGAGATACATGATTATATACACCTGGAAAATCCTAGAGGGACTAGTACCGAACTTGCACACGAAAATCACCCACTACGAAAGCAAAAGACTTGGCAGACGATGCACCATCCCCCCAATGAAAAGCAGGGGTGTCACTAGCACGTTAAGAGACCATACAATAAGTGTCAGGGGCCCGAGACTGTTCAACTGCCTCCCAGCACACATAAGGGGGATTACCAACAGACCCCTGGCAGTCTTCAAGCTGGCACTGGACAAGCACCTAAAGTCAGTTCCGGATCAGCCGGGCTGTGGCTCGTATGTTGGTTTGCGTGCAGCCAGCAGCAACAGCCTGGTTGATCAAACTCTGATCCACCAGGAGGCCTGGTCTCAGACCGGGCCGCGGGGGCGTTGACCCCCGGAACTCTCTCCAGGTAAACTCCAGTATTGGGTATGAGATATGAGGTTTTCTATGTGTGTTGTAGCGTAAGGATATATTGTGCTTCTTTAATTATGGAGAAGTGTTAGGTGAGATTGTTCTTCATTGTATACTCGTGAATTCAACTCGTGTAACCTGTGTGTGCTTTTTATGACAAAATGGGGAAATTGCATTTTTATGTTAACAAGAGAAATGATGTTTTATGGTGTGTAGGTTGTGAGAGTATGGGTATGAGGCCTGAGGTTTTCTGTGTGTGTTGTAGCGTAAGCATATATTGTGTGACGTCTTCATAACATAGAGGTATAATGCAGGGCATTATGTTTTTAGACAAGCATGTGCATTTTTATGGTCTGTGTTTATGGTGCTGGCTCTACCCCATAGGGTTAATGCAGTTGTTCAAATGCGATATGTTTATCGCAAATGTACTTTTTTCCATGTGTATATACCATATAGTGGAATTGTGATGAGTGAACATTGCATGCCAATATGGAGTAAGGTTTATGTTGTATGCATTGGGGTTGGTCACAAGGTTTCATAATTTTGTTTTTTACATGGGGGGGGGTTAGTGGAGGTAGGATGCATGGTGCCAATACTATTGTATGCTGCAACCATTGTACTAGTTGATCATGTATTTGTTAGTAGGTTGCTTGTTAGGTACCCTTTGTATTATGCATGGTGTCTTGTCTTTATGACCTGGTGTAGTGGCCGGTTGAGTTAAAGTTTATATCACACACATTGTATCTTTTCTTGTGTACCTAACCATGTATGAATAGGTATGAGCGGGTTCTAATAACATTAATAATATGCTATGCATTGTGTGTGCTTAGGTAGGAGTGTGTATTTATATTGTATTGTTTATGGTATAGGCTATTTTCCCTTTTATAGTTAATGTTCAGTTGTTTATATGCGTTATGCTTATTGTGAGTGTAATGCACTAGATGCACTAGAAGACAAAAATAATGCAGATGTAATATATACAGACTTTGCAAAAGCCTTCGACAAGTGTGACCATGGCGTAATAGCGCACAAAATGCGTGCTAAGGGAATAACAGGAAAAGTCGATCGATGGATCTATAATTTCCTCACTAACAGAACACAGACAGTAGTCGTCAACAGAGTAAAGTCCGAGGCAGCTACGGTGAAAAGCTGTTCCGCAAGGCACAGTACTCTCTCCCATCTTGTTCCTCATCCTCATATCTGACATAGACAAGGATGTCAGCCACAACACCGTATCTTCCTTTGCAGATGACACCCGAATCTGCATGACAGTGTCTTCCATTGCAGACACTGCAAGGCTCCAGGCGGACATCAACCAAATCTTTCAGTGGGCTGCAGAAAACAATATGAAGTTCAACGATGAGAAATTTCAATTACTCAGTTATGGTAAACACGAGGAAATTAAATCTTCATCAGAGTACAAAACAAATTCTGGCCACAAAATAGAGCGAAACACCAACGTCAAAGACCTGGGAGTGATCATGTCGGAGGATCTCACCTTCAAGGACCATAACATTGTATCAATCGCATCTGCTAGAAAAATGACAGGATGGATAATGAGAACCTTCAAAACTAGGGAGGCCAAGCCCATGATGACATTCTTCAGGTCACTTGTTCTATCTAGGCTGGAATATTGCTGCACACTAACAGCACCTTTCAAGGCAGGTGAAATTGCTGACCTAGAAAATGTACAGAGAACCTTCACGGCGCGCATAATGGAGATAAAACACCTCAATTACTGGGAGCGCTTGAGGTTCCTAAACCTGTATTCCCTGGAACGCAGGTTGGAGAGATACATGATTATATACACCTGGAAAATCCTAGAGGGACTAGTACCGAACTTGCACACGAAAATCACTCACTACGAAAGCAAAAGACTCGGCAGACGATGCAACATCCCCCCAATGAAAAGCAGGGGTGTCACTAGCACGTTAAGAGACCATACAATAAGTGTCAGGGGCCCGAGACTGTTCAACTGCCTCCCAGCATACATAAGGGGGATTACCAACAGACCCCTGGCAGTCTTCAAGCTGGCACTGGACAAGCACCTAAAGTCGGTTCCTGATCAGCCGGGCTGTGGCTCGTACGTTGGTTTGCGTGCAGCCAGCAGCAACAGCCTGGTTGATCAGGCTCTGATCCACCAGGAGGCCTGGTCACAGACCGGGCCGCGGGGGCGTTGACCCCAGGAACTCTCTCCAGGTAAACTCCAGGTATGGTTTATATGTATTTCGGCCTTGGTCACAGTGTATCATATTCTTGTTATGTCGTGTTTTAAATAAAATATAAAGAAAAAATTAAATATTACATGTCTCGTATCTTTAAACTTATAAGCAATAAGCATTTTTCAAGGTGATATTTGGATTCAGGTCATAAAAATATATAGGAATTAACTTATCTTATTTAAGAAGCATACAGCTTCAAAAATGGTTGACCAGTGTTATTATTGTTTGTGAGGTCCTCAGTGGCGCATGTTTGATTATATAATTACTATTATATTCATGGGGAGCGCTAAACCCGTAGGATTATACAGCACATGTGGGGGGGGTGGAAGCTACTGAGGCTCGATTCAGGGAACCGGAGCACAGATCCAATTCCTTAGATGAAGAGCCCCTCACCAGCATCAAGGACCCTCCCTCGAGAGGTCGAATGTTAGATGATGAGGTTACCTCCTTCATCCCATACAGATGTATTTATCCTTATTACTACTATTGTTGTTATTTCTACTATATTATTATTATTATTATAATCAAAAAGAAGCGCTAAACCACAAGGGCTATACAGCTATTTCTACTACAAATATTAAAATTACGCTCCTCTTTCTACAGTTACTACTACAACCATTATTACTTCTATTAATATCTTTTTATTATTTTCACTATTGCTGTTACTACCATTATTACTTTTATGGCTATATACGCTCCACTTCATGTGTGGGTTATTTGAGGCCATGTCTTAAATTGGCTGAAGGGTTTGGATGGTCGGAGCCGTATAAACCCACACTGACATGGTGGAATGAACCCGCTTTTGCATGCGTTTATGTTTTCGGGCGGTCGGAACCGTATAAAAACCAACTCTCAGCTGTCAGGTTTGTTGTTCTTGGGCGTTCAGCGGCTGGGGCATCAACTCAGAGGTCTATGCCTGCAGTTTATCTGGAGGTCATTCCAAGTCATAGGCTATATATAGGTCGGAGTGGCCACAGTCAGGCCGCATCTCAATCCAAATTATATAATTATTATATAATGGGGAAGCACTAAACCAGTAGGATTATACAGCGCCTGTGGGGAGGGGATGGAAGGTATGCGGGCTTAATTCAGGGAACTGGAGCACAGATCCAATTTTCCCTAGATCAAGAGCCCCTCACCAGCGTCAAGGAACCTCCCTTATAATAATATAATAATAATATATCTATTTCTACAAGTACATGTACAAGGTATACAGACTATAGCTGACATCAATGACGTGCTACTATATAGAAAGCCAGTTGTTATGCAGAGCATTTCGGGCAAATTAGGTCGGTTTTGTCCCAGGATGCGACCAACACCAGTCGACTAACACCCAGGTACCCATTTGATACTAATGGGTGAACAAATACAGCAGGTGTCTTATGGAAACACGTCCCTAATGTTCTCCAGCTGTACCGAGAATTCGATCTCCGGATCTCAGTGTGAGAGTCGAGTCGAGCCAAATTTAGCTGGGTAAAGCTGCTTTGACATGGCGCTAAAGCTAACCTATGACACTGAGCTTGACTCTATCATCATTACTGATTCTATGTCATCATTGAAGGCTCTTGACTCATATAATGACTCCAACAACATGCTCATTGGAGAAGCCAGGTATAGATACTCAAAAATTAGGGACAAAGGAATTAATGTACAATTGCTATGGATGCCATCACACATTGTATTACTCCTTCATGATAAAGTTGAAATGTTAGCCAAGAAGAGTACCCAGAAGGAGAATATAGAATATAACTTTGGTATAACTATGTCTAGCATTAGGAATAATATTAGGAGAGAAGTAAATAATGGAAATGATTGTTATAGGAATGCAGTTAGAAGCCTGAGTAGATCTATAACCCACTATGATAACATGAACGTAGATAAGTATGTTTATGGAGCAACTTGCAATGTGAACAGACTGACTGATGTTGTAGTGGCCAGGCTTAGGCTTGGTTACAAGTACTTCTGGCAGTTTGGGAGACACACAGATGATGATCAAACTAAATGTAAATTATGTGATCAGGCATATGGTCACTGTCTTGAACACTATGTGCTTAATTGTCCACTTATTGAAGAATACAGAGACAGACAGTATAATAACCTATGTGACATGTCAAGATATCTTACTAATGAAAATAAGATACCAGATATACTAAGCAAATTTCCTAAATTTGCTTGTAACAGATAAGTGAACTATAGATATGTAGATATAAATCCATATGTATTCCTGTTAACCCTTTGGGGCCTAGTTCCTGGGCCTTTTGTGTATCCATATGCTCTTGCGCTACCGTCCACAGGATGGATATGGGGTGCACAATAAACTAGCCACTTCGGTGGCAAAATCTAATCTGACATAATCATCACTTTAGGTGAACACAGCCTGGTCAGTAGGGTCAGATCTCCCTACTGACCAGGCTGTCAGTAGGGAGAACTGCGGGAATAATATATTTATTTACTACATGTACATGATATACAGGCCTAGCTGACAACAATGACATACTACTACATAGAAAGCCCCTCGTTATGCTTCGCATGTCGGGCAATTTAGGTCAGCATCCCAGGATGCGACTCACATCAGTCGACTGACACCCAGGCACCCATTTTACTGATGGGGAACATAGACAACAGGTGGAAAGAAACACGCCCAATGTTTCTACTCTGGCTGGGAATCGAACCCAGACCCTCGCCCTGTGAAACGAGAGTGTTAGCCACCAGAGTCTGGAGTTTACCTGGAGAGAGTTCCGGGGGTCAACGCCCCCGCGGCCCGGTCTGTGACCAGGCCTCCCGCATACCTTCCATCCCCTCCCCCACAGGCGCTGTATAATCCTACTGGTTTAGTGCTTCCCCATTATATAATAATTATATAATTCGGGCCGCGGGGGCGTTGACCCCCGGAACTCTCTCCAGGTAAACTCCAGACTCTGGTGGCTAACGCTCTAGTTTCACACGGCGAGGGCCTGGGTTCGATTCCCAGCCAGAGTCAGATGAACCCTTGAAACTGATCACAGGTAAACACATGAAGGGACCCACTGCGCATAAAGGACTGTATAAGGCGAGAACTGGAGTAGATGGCGGCCAAGGTCAGAGGTTATCTTTTATTTTTTCCGGCAGCAAATGCGTGTGACTTCATTAGCGTGTGACAAGTGGCAACGTTAGCCCCAGCATTATACTTTATACAGGAGTGAATATTATTATTATTATAATCAAAAAGAAGCGCTAAGCCACAAGGGCTATACAGCACAGGAGTGAATAATAAAACTAAAATATTGTAGAGTCAGGTTTATTATAATTTGTGGTAGGGTAAGGCACTTACGGTCGTTACTCAGTTGTTATACTCATTACCTGTATCCCACTTAACTCACTTCTCATGTGTTGCATCCGGTCTGGGGAACCAAGACTCGCAGGTGTGCAGCAACACAGTCCACCATACAAATTACCATATAAAAAGTAAATTATCTCCATACATTATAAAGACTGTGCCATATAATTATATAAAATTATCTGATTGCTGATACAAGAGTAGCGTGGGCAAACTACCATAAAATGTACATTTTAATGATACTATTTACTGTAAGTGGCTGACCAGATGACTCTCTCTTATATATCACATTCGCAGAGAGCCGCTGGCAATTCATAATCAGAGAAAATTATTGCAAACTAAAGTATAATTGCCTTAATTTAGGCTAAACATATTATGCAGTGATTTAAACATTACTTAACGAATAAAATACACATGGAACACCTGAGTATGTTTATCGAGACGTTTTGTCAACAGTGGGTTTTGCCACTAAGATATCAATTCAGATTAGATATCAATCAATATTAGATTGAGAAAGCCCCTAGTGAGCGAAACATCTCTCAACAGATACACAGGGATACACCAGGGATACAGAGATACACCAGGGACTTTATCAATTCTCACAGAGATGGGTAAAACGAGAGCTTATATATATACTGGAGATACACGAGTTATTGAGATAGTTTAACTCTAAACTAGTTATCAAAGAAGCAGTTAGAAGATGGTGTCGACTATGCTTGCAATCAGTTCTCACTGCCACCACTAACACCGTCACACAACTATCAGTTGTGTCTGCCACCACTAACACCGTCACACAGCAATCAGTTCTGTCTGCCACCACTAACACCGTCACACAGCAATCAGATTCGTTCCAAATTTCTGAAACACTTGGTCAAACTTATCCTCACTGGACATGACACAGCCGTCACATAAAACTTCAAAAAGCTTCTTCCACTCGGCTGAACACATCAGTGCGGGTGACATCAACCAGCTCTACACCTCGTCTCTTTCCACTATGTAAATGCTCTTATTTTATTACATTACTAACGGTACACATCACTGACCAGCGAATAAGGCACATTCACAACACTTGGGTCATCATTATTACCAATACTACTATATTCATGGGAGAGTGCTAAACCGGTAGGGGTTTTACATTATTATTATAATCAAAAAGAAGCGCTAAGCCACAAGGGCTATACAGCGCTGCAGGGTAGGGAAGGAAGCAAGGGAATTGGATGGCAGGAGGGAGGGGGGGATGATCAGCAGGTTACAGAAAACAGCGGGGCAGGGGATAGTACGGGGGTAGAGGGTAGCAAGAGATACAAGTAGAAAGGGCTGAAAGTATCAGAATTTGTGAAGTAAGTCAGTCGTTGTCAAAAAGTCAATAAGAGAGTCCGGATGAAAGGTGGGTCCATCAGCGAGAAGGGAAGGTAAAGAGAGAGCAGCGGGGCGAAGACGACGACAGAGGTAAATTCTGCGTGCTCGTTGATAAAGTGGGCAGTCCAACAGAATGTGGCTGACTGATAATGGAGCTTGGCAATTCTCACAGAGAGGAGCAAGACGCCTCTCCATGAGATATCCATGAGTAAGACGAGTATGGCCAATGCGAAGACGGGAGAGAGTAGTCTCCCAACCTCGACACTGGTGATAAGAAGACGGCCAGTAACCTATACTCGGTTTAATAGACTGAAGTTTGTTGCCGAGCATAGTAGACCAACGTTGTTGCCAACGGGTGTGAAGGTGGGAAGATATTACAGCAAAATAGTCCGTACATGGAATACCTCTGTAAGAAACTGGTAGGTCATGTACTGCTGACCGCGCAGCAGTGTCTGCCTGTTCATTGCCCTGTACGTCAACATGACCAGGGACCCAACAAAAAACAATATCTTTATGCTTAGTAAAGATGCGGCGTAGCCAAAGTTGGATACGGAGGACTAAGGGGTGAGGTGTATCAAATTTTTGTATAGCCTGTAAAGCACTAAGGGAGTCTGAGACAACCACAAATGATGACACAGGCATAGATGCAATACGGATAAGTGCTGTAAGGATGGCATATAATTCAGCAGTAAAAATACTAGCTGAAGATAGTAAATGCCCTTGTACGACGCTGTCCGGAAACACTGCTGCGAATCCTACGCCGTCAGAAGACTTAGAGCCATCTGTGTACACAGCAATGGCATGAGAATGAGAGTGAAAGTGGTCAAGAAAAAGAGAGCGGGAAGCGACCGTAGACAGTTGGGCTTTCGAGCAAGGGAGGGAGAAAGAACAGACTCGAACAGCTGGGACCTCCCAGGGGGGTAGGGAAAAGTGAGATGCTACATGTACATAGAAAGGTGGTAGTTGAAGAGAAGACAAGAGCGAATGAAGGCGAAGAGAGAAGGGACGGAGTAAGCAGGGGCGGCGAACAAATAAAGAATGTCTACTAATATCAGTGACCATTCTATAAATGGAAGGATTGCGGAGATCATGAGAGCGTACATAGTAGCGCAGGCAATGGGCATCACGGCGATCGGATAAGGATGGAACGTTCGCTTCTGCATAGAGGCTTTCGACAGGGGAAGAGCGAAAAGCACCAAGGCATAAACGTAATCCTTGGTGATGAATGGGGTTAAGGCTAGAGAGAGTAGCAGGAGATGCCGCTGAATAGATCTGGTCACCATAATCAAGTTTCGATAAAATAAGGGTGGAATGTAGGTGAAGGAGGGTTCGACGATCAGCTCCCCACGAAAGATGAGCAAGGGTTTTAAGAAGGTTCAGCCGGCTGTGACAAGTTGCCTTCAGAGAGGTAATGTGAGGTTTCCAGGATAACCTACGATCAAAGAGGAGGCCCAGAAACTTGACTGTATCACGTTCAGGGATACGTGAGCCATAGAGGTACAAAGGATGATCAGAGATGACAGAGCGTCTAGTGAAAGTGATTTGGTGGGTTTTAGTGCTGGAAAATTTAAACCCATGTGTGGTGGCCCAATTGGAAACACGGTCGACTGCATGCTGGAGAGAAACTGTAAGGAGGTGACAGTCAGCGCCTGCACAGGCAATAGCAAAGTCATCAACATAGAGTGATGACCAAATATTTGATGGAAGACTAGAGGCCAAATCATTAATAGCAAGGAGAAAAAGTGTTGTGCTCAGAACACATCCCTGGGGGACACCTTCAGCTTGGACAAAGTCCGGGGAGAGCACATTATTAACCCGAACACGGAAATGCCTGTCAGTTAAAAAGTTCTTAAGGAAGGATGGTAGATTGCCTCGAAGGCCTAAGGAGTGGGCTTGGGCTAAAATATTATACCTCCAAGTTGTGTCATATGCCTTCTCAAGGTCAAAAAATATGGCAATAACTGAGTGGTTATTCGCAAAGGCATTACGAACATACGTATCCAAGCGCAGTAAGGGGTCTATGGTAGAACGTCCCTTACGAAAGCCATATTGACGAGTGGAGAGACTGTTGTGTGTCTCTAAATACCACACTAAACGTCTATTTACTAGACGTTCCATTACTTTGCAAACTGCACTGGTAAGAGCAATGGGACGATAGTGGGAGGTTTCATGTCCCGTAGTGCCTGGTTTGCGGAAAGGGAGAACAATGGCGGATTTCCACAGCTGTGGAAGAACTCCTTGTGACCAAATAAGATTGTAAAGGTGTAATAGGACTGCAAGGGCTGACTGATGTAAATGTTGTAGCATACGAATATGAATGTCGTCGGGCCCAGCTGCCGATGATCGACAAGCTGAGAGTGTTGCCTCCAGTTCTTGAAGTGTAAAAGGCACATTATACTGTTCTTCTCTGAGAGAAGAAAAGTCCAAGGGTGCTAACTCTCTGGCAGACTTTGAGGAAAGAAATGAGGGGCATAGATGGAGTCCCTGAGAAATACGGACCAGATGATTGCCAATTTCATTGGCAACATCTAGTGGGTTTGCTATATCAACACCGGCAACCCGCAGAACAGGAGCCGGGTCAGGAGAATATTTACCACTCAGTTTTCGTACTTTTTTCCAGACTGCACTCATAGAGGAAGCAGAGGTGATGGTGGAGACATAATCTCGCCAGCAAGTGCGTTTAGCGTCACGGATGACACGGCGAGCGATCGCACGCTTCTGTTTAAAATCAAGGAGTCGCTCTGTGGTTCTATTGTACCGGTACCTGCCCCATGCAGCGCGTTTCAAACGTACTGCACGAGCACAAGCAGGAGACCACCAAGGCACGCATTTCTGAGAATGCCTGCCCGAAGTTTGGGGTATAGAATGAGAAGCTGCGGTGAAAACGGAGGACGAGAAGAGGTGTAAAAGCTCATCGATGGAGGACGAAGAAGGAACCTCTTTAAAAACAGTCAGGTGTGAGTAAAGGTTCCAATTTGCCCGATTAAATTGCCAGCGTGGGGTGCGAAGAGGTGGCGAATATGAAGGGGAAGTAAGAATGATTGGGAAATGATCACTGTCATGTAAGTCCGGGAGAACAGACCAAGTAAAGTCTAATGCGGCGGAGGAAGAGCAAACTGAGAGATCGATGCAAGAGAGAGTATGAGTCCGAGGATCAAAATGGGTGTGAGTACCTGTATTTAAAACATGGAGGGGGTGGGTGGCAAGAAAAGCCTCTAACTGAATTCCACGGGAATCACAGTGAGACCCTCCCCAGAGGAAATGGTGGGCATTAAAATCACCAAGTAACAGAATCGGTGGCGGTAATGACGAAACAAGGAAGGCAAAATCCGGAATAGATAATGCCCGAGAAGGAGAGAGATATAAAGAACAGAGCGTATACCACCTATGTAAGTGGATACGGGCTGCTGTGTAATGCAGCGAAGTATGAACAAATAGCTGATGGTACGGAATATCAGTGCGGAGAAGAAGGGCACTTTCATTAAAGGTCCCATCAGGAAAAGGATCTGAAGAATACAATAAATTATAGCCTGAGATGTGAGAAATAACAGCAGAGTGTAATTTTGGTTCCTGTAAGCAAACACCAACAGGGGCAAACTGGGAGAGTAACATCTGAAGCTCACCCCGATTACCCCTGAGGCCGCGTATATTCCACTGTAAAAAGGCCATGATTGGCAATGATAAAGATACTTGAAATCCGCAGGTAAGGGTTCCTACGGACTAGAAGGGTTAGAAAAGTCCACATGCGGAGGCAGTGGAAAATGTTCAAGCAGCGAAGGAACGGTGCGCTGTGAAGAAAGGAGTTGCGCAGATGGAGCAGAGGAGAGAGGAAGAGCGGAAGGTGGATCAGTGTCCATTGATGGTTTGGTCTCTGCAATATATTCAGAGATTGCTTCAAGTGTTTCGGAATTCAGAGATGTCGTATGGGAGACAATATTGGGAATGGTAGGGGGAGGATGAGTAAAGATTGGAACTGTATTGGACTGTACCAAGGTAGGGGGGGGCGAAAGGGTGGAGGGAACTGGAGAAGCGTGGCAGGGGACAGAAGAGACAGGAACCTGGGAGGTGGCAGAAGAGGAAGAAACTTGGGAGGGAACAGGGGAGGAAGGTACATTACGAGGAGGAGGGTGAACCTCTGCACTTGTAACTGAGCCAGTGAGAGGGGAAGAACTAGGGACAGAGACAGGGAGGGTAAAATGAGGAGGTGGAAGATGGGTAGGAGGTGTTACCGGACCTTTTTTTGACTTTTGAGAAGTAGAGGGACGATTGGGAAGAGGTGTCGTACGAGGTCTCGTCGATACTGAGGCTTGTAAGAGAGAACTCGAAGAAGCGAGATTAGACTGAGGCGTTGAAGTAGGGACGTCTGAGCCGAGGACAGCAAAAGGATTAGATACAGGAGTGATTATGGGAGAGGTAACCACAGAGGTGGGTGTAGAAGATGGGATACCAGAAGTGGGGGGACGTTTTGAAACACGGGAATAAGAAACACGTGGGAGTCTCCCTTGGAGGCGGAGATGAGAAACTGCCATGGCATAAGGGAGACCTTCTGTCTCTTTGAGGTAACGGATTTCCCGCTCGTTTAAATAGACCTGACAACGGCGAGAGTACGAAGGGTGAGCCTCATGACAGTTAAGGCAAGAGGGAGATCGATTGCAAGACGTATTAGAATGGTCATCGGCACCACAGACTGGGCATTCGGCGATAGATCTGCAATATTTCGCTGGATGGCCAAATCGCCAGCAATTTCTACACTGTTGTGGTGTAGGGATCACCTTTCGAACTTGTAACCGATGTCCTGCTATATAAACGGAGGATGGGAGTTCTCGGCTGTCAAAAGTTAAACGAGCCACATTGCTAGGGTATCGTCTCCGCCCACGGGCAGGAAGAACGTAAGTGTCTACCTTGAGGATTGGGAGATCTTGGAGTTCCAGCTGTTCTAGAATGTCGGTGCCACATGTCTGGAAATTTTGTTGAACTATGGTATGGGGCAGAATAACGGTACCACTACATGAATTGAGGGAATGATGTTTTTCAAGGGTGACAGGAACAGTATCTATATGGGTAAGACGAGAGAGCTCACGAGCCTGGGTAGCATTCTGTACGGTAATGATGCGCGTACCGCTCTTAAGAGCATGAAAAGAAATATCTTTACCAACATGGCGTAGGAGTGCCTTGCCAATACTATGGTCAGAAAGATAGGCAGTAGAGGAAGTTGGTCGTAAAGTGAAGAATTTAGTCCACTGTTCAGTCTGAAACTGAGCGTGGAAAGGTAGTGAAGGACGTGTCGATCGTTTCTGAGAAGAACGAGAAGGTGAAGGTGGAGAAGTATCATCAGCAGGTAATTGTCGTTGACGTTTAGGCGTGGGACCAGAGTTGGTCCGACGTGGAACGGGTCGGCGATTTGAAAATTGCCGCACCGTAGAGGGAGAGGCCGGAAGCATAGTCAGAGGAGAGCGAAGGTCTGATAAATCGAAGGAGTCAGTCGAGGCCTCAGTACCTGAAGCGGGTGAGGAAACAGCACCGGCAATAGGTACAGAGGCATGAGGAATGTCTGAAGAGTGGTCCAAAGACGAGGCGGGGTCAGAACGGGGTGCGGTATCAAGAAGGGGCCCGGGGGTACCAGGTTCATGGACTAGGGCTGCCATGGTTAGGTTACTTCTTTCTTTTTGTTTTTAAGAAAAAAAAAGAAAGAAGAAAAGAAAATAAAAATAAAAAAAAGAAAAAAAAAGGGGGGACCGGGGAGGGATAGTTCCTAGGAGGGATGAAAGGGCCAGAAATCTCCCTCCGCGCCCAAGAGGACTCGACACTGCTAGTAGCGCAGATGCAGCATGGAACCCGTGCCATACCCTACCCTTCATGCCAGTAAACCAGCAATCTGGGATAGCAACCTCACATCTGCCGAGCTACCTCGGTGGACAAAAGAGAGGGCGGCCGGATATCCGCCACAAAGCATACCTCCTTCAGCCACCACCCCCGGAATCCGAAAGGTGGCTTCCAGAGCTACACCCGTCGCCCAAAAGACACCCAAAGCTACTCCGGGATACCGGAGAGGGATCGGGACATCCCTAGGCAATCCAGATTCCACGGCAAACTACGCCACCGCCAAGAAACCTCAACGGAATGGGATGGACCCCGGTGTCCTTTCTCCTACCTAGGAACTAGCGCGCCTGTGGGAGAAATCCCAAAGGACAAAAAGAGGAAGGGCAAAAGGGAGGAGTGGGGAGGAGGAGGAAAGGAAAAAGGGGAGGATGGGGAGGATGGGATAGGGGAGGGGAGATTGGGGGGTAATTAGGTTCGGTCTGAGGAAGAAGACCGATAGGTCTAATTCCTCAGACCAAGAGCCTCTTCACCACGCCAAGGAGCCCCCCTTGAAGAGGAGGGGTTTTACAGCCCCCTGGGAGAATGAAAGGCATTCAGATGCAATTCAAGGAATAGGAGCAAAGATCCAGTTCCTCAGGACAACCCTCCCCCTCTCACCTGCATCAAGGAACTTTTCCCCAACACTTGGCTACCCTTATTTCCGAAACCTTTCGACTCGAGAAGCCTGTTGTGTGAGCGAAACGTTACGGAAATAAAGATACCCCAGTGTTACAAATGTATGTTATAAATCAAGATACTCTCTATCCATATTTTCAATCTATCTCTGTGAGAACCGATGAAATCCTTTTGAAAGAAATGCCTTTTCGATGAAATTTCATACACCGCATACTCAGACATGTGCTAGACACATGTGCTAGACACAGGTCTTACACATGTGTCCAATTCACCAACTTTTCGGATTGTATACCTGACCTAAAATCACATTGTACTTGAAATAATCCTAAGCAATAATTTCCAAACCACAGTGCTAATTTTCTAAACATTCCTTTACTAATTTTTTTGAGAATGACTGTTCATATAAAACTACAGCCTGCGTTTTATTACCCATGGAACAAGAAATACGGGGAAAAGCATTTTTTTCCTCTGGAAAAATTCAATGGGCTTGGTCTGCGTCATGAGGCTTGTGATCCCTGACAATTGTTGAGTTCTATAACCTTTGTACATACTATGTGACCATTAAGTAATTATTTAAGTAACTATATAAACAAATAAGTACTAAAATATACAACACTGAAAGAGCTTTTCGAAAAATACAGATATCATCATCAACTTGTGTTAACATGCAAAAAATAACAGAGAAAGTGTTGATGTCCTCGTATAATAAATTCTAAGTAGGATAGTCTATATAATACGTATCTTACATACAAAATATGAACCTAAACTATAACTAAGTTTAAATAGTATAACAATATTTTCAATGTAACTTTTCTAACAAGGATGGAATCGTATCACAGCAAAGTATATTACTGCACAAAAAAACCGCACATAGGAGATTGAAACTTATATCAATGTTTGGGTTCAACTTGGAGCATTTAACTATGTGCGAGTTATTTGTGTATTGTGCCAGTCACGGTACTGTGCTTGTTTACTCTTTAAAGTATATTTTATTCTAGCAGTTATACAAGTGAGCAATGCATTATCAAGCACCACTGCATAAATAGACGAGATACACAAAAATAGAAATAGACGGCACACAAAATGAGAAATAAACGAGATACAAAATCAGTAATTGGGATCCCCCCCCAGGTAACTTTAGTTTAGTTAGTTTAATATGTTTATTATGCACCCCATACCCACCCTGTGGGCGGTAGACAAAAGATTACAGATTTTTGGGGGGTTATCCTAGGTAATTTTGCACACGTTATTAGGTATGATAATTGTACTGATGTGTACCTGTACCTAAATAAACTTACTTAACCTTCTTTAGACAATGTTTCTCGTGTGCACTGTACTACCATTAGGTACGATTTATTTGATTTGAAACTGCCTTGGTGGAACTTACATGGTGATACCGACTAGTTACAGCTACAATGTATAAGTGGTAATAATAATATCTTTGTTTTCACAAGTACAAGCACATTATAAGGGCAATGACTGTCGGTCAATATGTAAAGCTGCCACCAATGCCTTGACCTCCATGAGACTTGGTGAGGCAAAATCATATAATGATACCTATGCAGCACTTGGGTATCTTCATTGCGGAGACGTTTCACTAACCAGTGGCTTTATCAGAGTAATTACTGGAGACGGTAGAAGGCGTGAAGAGGTTATCTGAAGTGACTAGTCTTTTAGTCTTGATAAATCGAAGTTGAGGGACTGAACAGCTCAGCTTACCCCTTCACGTCTTGCACTGTCTCCAGTAATCATTTTGTGCTTTGGGCTGACGGAGCCCTCGGACCTAAACGTACTCATAAGTTAGTCTCCTGTGTGCGGGTTATTTATGTATTGTTCCAGTCGCGGCATTGTGCCTCTTTATTGGAGGAAAATGTAAACAGTTATAAGAAAAAGAATGTTTTCTTGGAAAAAGAAGCGAGGATCTGTACTTGCGTGTATACCCTGGGTGGGCAACCCTGTCGCCACAAGGGCCGAGCTGGCTATGAAAGCCTGGCGAATTTGAGTTTGCCATAATTTGGCTCTAATAATATAACATCTTTTATGCCGCCCTTATAAAAATTAGGCAGAATTTTCAGTCATAGATGAGGAGGCATTCTACTTAACAAAGATCTCCCAACTTTGAAATCAGACATTTCGAAATGACTATGACTGGATCGACTTTCTCGAGGATGGAATTCACTAAGTCAAAATACAGATCTCGAATTGTTGAGGAGCGATGTGTACATCTCTTTCAGATAATCAGTCAACAGCGTTGAAACTTGTTAATGGAACTGTTAAATTTCACATTAAATTTTCTCAGTTATTGTCAATTTAATTTTTTTTAATTTTTAGATGAGCAAGCCGATTTCTTAATTTTGCAAGGTGTGACGAATTTTACTCTCAGTAGCCACATCTGTTGCTACATTTAAAAAAAAAGAAGGTTGCCCACCTATTCTCTATAGTGTTTATTGTTTACTTGACTTACCAGAAGAGACAGAAAACTATATATTATTATTATAATAATTATATATTATTATTATTATAATCAAAACTTAGCGCATATATCTTTTGCAAAATAAGTAATATAAATAACTTGATTTTTTTACAAGATGATCGGGTGAAATTGAGCAAATGGAGTGGAATTTTATTTTGATAAATGCCATCAAGGGGCGTCACAATGAGACAGTGAAACCAACATGAAGAATAAAAATTTGTAGACAAAATTTTGGGAGTATCATACAACGACTGGGATCCAGGAGCTATAAATGAAACTGTGAGAGATGCACACGCTACACTGACAAGTATAAAATAGCTTTAAATAAATGGACGGAGAGCTGATGAAAAATACAAAAATGTTTGTAATACATATGCGGCCAAAATTCGAATATGCAGCTGCTATGGAGTGTCTACACTTTAAAATGTGGATCAGAGAGAAAAAAAATGTTAAAAAGTTACAAAATGGATCCCAAATATATAAAAAAAAAATGACATACGAAGTCTGTTCAGGATTATTTGAGCAGGAAACAAGTGTATAAGGTTGAAAACTTAACGTTCCGATTAACTCGGCTTAAGAGCACATTGTGACGTGTGCATTATATAAATAATGATAATATTATCATCACACATTAAAACATGGACGTCTTCCTTGTTTATGAGATGGTGAAAATTAGAATATCTTAAATTTGACACATGTGTCACAGAAATAGCATAATACTTAAAAAATCTGCAAATCAAATTTAAAATCTATGAACAGACGTACAAAATGTAAGTGTCGAGCATTGAAGGTAAATACTTGCAACACTATAATTTTATTGATGGTGTTAAAATAACTTGAAAATAAACAGGGCAGAGAAGAATAAAATTAAAACAGATTAAAATCATATAAAGTTAGACACGGGAGGAAAAAACATGAATGGCAAATTGATATAGTTTTCCATATCACTTCCTGGTTAGTGTCGTTGTACTGCTATCTTCATCTGATCTGACCTTTATAAAAAAAAAAAAACTATTTCAGTGACCAGTTCATAAAATTGTGCTCCACGTACCACGACGTATTTCCTTCATTTGTCAAAAAAAAAATATATTTGTTCAGTTTTCCAACACCTCAAAATTCATATGCTTGAGTTCCTCACTGGCCAAATTAACCACGCCGTATATTTCTTTCATCTGTAACTGAGCAACTAAATCCGAAATCCTACAATTCATTCCATAAATTCTGATTTGTAGTGACACCGGCATAAATGATTTAACTCATGACGGCTGAAGTACGGTGAGTTTTCATGCAGTTGTTACTATCGTCTTAAGCAGCTCCCGTGTCGTGGCCTGGTACAGGCTCCGTCTAACATGTTTAGTTCGTCGAAGAGAGGAAATGTCTTGGAGAAGGAGGTAGAGAGTTGGGAGGGTAGCCAGGCTGTAGAGGCTTGATCCCGCTGTGCATCCGTGATGGCGGCGCTGACATGGGGTAATTCATCTGTAACGCAATAATATAGTCACTGCTCAAACGGTAAATTAAAATACCGGTCAACGGCACAAACCAAGCAACGCAAGACAATAAAATAGAATCCTGAAGCCTTATGCAACACACTGAAAGATGTACGAAAGAAAAAGTGTAAATACATATGCTCAATAACAACCCACATAGGGACAGAAACTCTTAAGAGTAATTGATCGGTATATTTTGACTTCCTTCTGGAAGCTTGTGGCTTCCATCAACTTCAACTACATCATTTCTGCGGTCGGTCGTAAGCCGCCCGTTTATATAATTGCGTAAATGTAGGGTACGATTAAATTAATATAACCTAAAATGCCTAATATTTACTTTTTATCTTAGCTTAGGCTATGCAGAAATTAAGTCAATGCAACTCGTTAAAAAAATAAGTTTTTAATTTGAGGATAAATTACAGCTGGCTAAATTAGTATTACCTTCTTAGGGGTGGTGTTTGTGTACATGCGAGGGATGATAGGCTCCAACAGTCGCATGAATGTATCTTTAATGTGGAGACGTTTCGCCAACCAGTGGCTTTTATCAGCCCAATGCAAAAATACCGGAGACTGTGGAAAACGTGAAGAAACACTGTCAAATAATCAGTCCCTTTGCCTTAAAATGACTTGTTCAGTCCTTCAATCTTGATTCTTCAAGAATGATGGACCTCCTTTCAAGGCTGAAGCGCTGATCATCTCAAACTGCTACTTCACGTCTTCCAGTCTCCGGCATATTCTCTGTATTGGACTGATAAAGCCACTGGTTGGCGAAACGTCTTCACAATGAAGATACCCGAGTGTTACACAGGTGCCTTATTCATCTGCTTAAGTTGGGATTCTCCCCAATCTTACATATGGTGATACCTTCCAAGTTGTTTTGCTCCAGAAAAATCTGTCATTGCTGTGATTATGGCTCACCGAGTAGCAAGCTATTTAACAAGCAGTGACAGAAGGGCATGGTGTCGCAACCTATCATTCATTCAGAGAAAACAGCTTCGGGTTATTGCCTCTGACGACACTGTCTCTATCACAACTCTAACTTACTGCTAGACTCTAGATAATAAGATATTACAAAGACCCCAATGGAAGTCACTTTGACCTTTTCTGGGTTATAGTGAGTAATATATACATATGTTAAACTGCATGATAATTGTGTACCTGCATCTAAATAAACTTACTTATACCTACATAACAATATACAATGATCTGTTTTGGTTTATTGTCTACTTTTTGGTTGGTTTGTGCCATCAACACTGGTAGTAAATCTCACATCATTATGTAATTCACTACTACCGCCATCAGAATTTTATTTTGCAAATATACAATGGTGTTCATATTTTTTTTATTAACACATCGGCCGATTCCCACCAAGGCGGGGTGGGAATCGGCCGACGGAAGTGAAAAGACGAAACAAAGCTAAGAAAAGATAAAGCTTAGCTGGAGATATGTGAAGAAAAATAGTATAACAGGAAGTTGGAGGAAACGCCATAAAAGACAAAGATAAAAGGAAAAAATGAAGGGGTTAATTAAACAAAGCAAAAGAAGTCATAATAACAAGACATGGCTGGAAATAAAGGTTTATAAATGCATTATATACTGCATAACAAATATCCCAGCAAGCTAGACGAAGAGCAGATAACAAACAAAAAAAATAGCATGTATAGACATATAGTAGTAGTAGTAGGAATTCTGGTGCTGAGAAACATCAGTAAAACATAACGAGGAAGACATTCGAGTCTGTGATGACGAGTGACAGCGGAGAACAAGCTGAACTAACCTGTGAAACAGCATAATTATTCTGTGTATTACACTTAGTGATGCATAACTACAGATAAATAAAGGTAGATAATGGGATAACATGTGGAGAAGAAAATGTAAATAAGTGAAATAGCACAGATATGCTGTGTTGCACTTGGTGACATATAGATTGAGTTAACTCGGATAATATTAATAAACATTTAGTATATTTTGGTGGAATACATTGACAAATACTACATTGACAGCAACTTCAGTGAGAGAAAGTTGGTTACTAAAAGTGAGAGATAGGTAAGAAAGGGAAGTAATGATTATTTCTAGTGTTTTCTCTCATGCATATTTCATTACACTCTATATATGTGTATGTATATATTCTTGTTTCACCAACTGCTGTTTCAACTAGCATATTTCTATACAGAATGTAACTTTAAATTTGTGTCAGGCCATAACAGGGAAGGTTAAAAATAGAGAGTTGTAAAATTAGGGTAGGATAGAGCAGTGAAAAGGTTGTGGGTAGACAGAAAGAGGCGGTTAACAAAGGTAAAGGGACCTGATCACTCTGAGTGGGGGTTTAAAGGAGTAATTTTTGTCCATTTCGGTTTATCGTACATAGTGATGAAAAAATAACAGTTCACAGCAAACCAACAAATTGAAGTAGAAACTTACAAGATGTTTAGGTTCAGGACGGACCCATTGTCTAAGTTGTGGATTAATTGCAAATAGTTCCAACCACGAATTTGTGACTTGTTTTCTTTAATACAGTATTGAAGATTTGGCCTTAATGAATGTTTAAGATAAAATACAAATATAAGTGTGCACACAGAGAACTTGGAAAATTATTTTTCTCGAGAAACAGTCAGAATGCCCTGGTTTATGTATCATGCAATATTAGCATTGCTTACAGTGAAGGTATACCATGTGAAGTCTGGTAGTGTTATATGTGTGACCAGTAGCAACATCCTACACAGGAAGCATCCATCAATCGGTTTCCTCCCATGAAGTCATCAGTTTCGTATATCTCCAATGTGGGTTAACGTTCTAAACTCTTCATGGTAAAAGATACGAGTGAATGGTGTCGCTCGTATATGAATGAACACTAATATAACACCATATAACCACCACCTTCAACACCAGCATGTCACATCCCAGGTTTTTCCTGACTTACGTTTGGTGCTATTTTTGTTCTCTTACGTGTAATTACCTAACTGAATTTGTGGGTGTTAAGTTTCAGTGCTTGGGTTAGCCTCGTAATTGTCTTAACTGAATATGTATCTATAATGTCTTTTTTAAAGTTCTAATATGTTTTTACCTTTCACTATGTCACTGTGTTTATCTTCTCTACAATTCTAATGGTGAGATCTTTCCTAATGTATTCACGAGCCTTTGGGGTATTCAGTTTCCATTTGTGTCGACTCTGTTGATTCTCTCGTGTTTCACAGCGTCTTGGTCCAGCACGTCTATTCCCAAAGCATTTTGCATGTTGTGATCATGTCACTTGTCTTCCTGCCTTCATATTCTGTTTTGAGTTCCAGTTTTCGTGTCTTTTTTCTTAACTTTAGCGTCTTAGTTCCTGTGCTAACCTGGTCAATAACCTTTGATATTCTTAAATTGTGTTGTTTTGTCGTGTGCATACCACGACAGGACACTGACGTGTAGTCAAGAACTGGCCTTATACTAGGTTCTTGCTTAGATTTCTGAATGTCATTAACAATTTTGCTAGTTCTGGGAATATGTAATTTTGGTGACAGGTTGGTGGTCATGTTAACTCGATTTTTCATGCTCTCTGATTCTGTGATTTGTTCCTCTGCCATAAGTGTCTGTGGGTAAGTTTGTGTTTTGTTACTTGTATAGGTTATTCTTACACTGTACATGTGCTCGTCTGTGCGTCAACAAATAAATATAGAAATATGTGAAGTGGTTTTTACAAGGAATGTTGAGTATAAACTGACAAAGCGTAAGCATTGTGTAATGTACGTACCTAAACCTTCAAGGAGCGATCTGTATTAACACAAACAAGAAAATATTAATTACACACCAAATATATCAGTCACGCTACCTAACTTCTCCACAGGGAAAAAAATAACACCTTAAATATAAATACATGTATATTGAAGTGAATAATATTTTATGCACTTTACTACTGCGTATGTATTGGTAGAGAAACTGTCTTCGCTACAGCCTATTAAAACAATATGAGTTTTAAAATGATATGTCAAGATTAAAGTTAGCGACATGTATATCACTATGTATATAAACAGATGTGTAAACAAGGCAACAGGTGTGAGGAGACTTGCCACTAGTGTTTGTTTACTCGTCTGGTTCTTCAGTAGTGATCATAAGACGCTGCTACCACTAAGCTACCAGAACACCCTCTGTGGACTATATGGGTAAAGCTTAAGCTCCAGGTATATTATAGTTTCCTGTTGTCTCGTTCTGGTCACTCTTACACCAAGCTGCCACCGTCACCCTGGTCAATACTGTTATCAGTAAGTCTTCCCTCTTCAGTGACTTTCATTATAGTTCATGTTGACAAATCTCTGAACTTTCTCAAGCATTTAATTAGTTTACTATAGGAAGGCTCCACATTCGTACTTCGTATTAATAAATTGGTTGTACAAACGTAGTGTGCAAAGTTGTGAATGAATGTTAACGTTGAGGATTATTATTTTTTTTTTAACACAATGGCCGTCCCCCACCTAGGCAAGGCGACTCGAAAAAGAAACAAAAATTTTCTTTTTAAATACAGTAATTTATATAGGAGAAGGGGTTACTAACCCCTTGCTCTCAGCATTTTAGCCGCCTTACGACACAGAGTGGAGAAAAATTATGCGCTAAACCCGTGTGAGTCATTAAACGGGAGTAGTGGTGTTCCATAGTTCGACCGCTAGCGCACTCGACTCACACTGAGGTCCGGAGTTGAATCTCCTCCGGTACGGCTGGAAAACATTAGGGACGTGTTTCCATAAGACACCTGCTGTCCCTGTCCCTGTTCACCCATCAGTATAAAATGGGTGCCTGGGAGTTAATCGACTGGTGTGGGTCGCATCCTGGGACAAAACTGACCTAATTTGTCCAAAATGCTCTGCATAACAGGGGGCTTTCTAAATAGTAGTATGTCATTGATGTCAGCTATGGTCTGTATACCATGTACATGTACTTGTAGTGAATAAAATTGTTATTAAAGCTCGATCCATGGTCCAGTGATCGCTGCCTGGTCTCCGACCAGTCAAGTCTTGCTGATTATCCTTCAAGTACCTGGAGATAGAATCAAGACTCTTGGTGATCATACCTCACGTTCCTGAAGGTAATCATTATACTGACATTCTCTGCTCAGACGCTGTGCTGAGCGGTCGTCTGCTGTCTCTCCTCAGTCCCGACACCTGGTGGCGGAGCTTTGCGACAACAACAACAATGGCGACTGGTTTTCGAAGGAGAGTTAATACTGTTTGTATTGACCTTATAAAGGGCACAATCCCCAGTGCATCGATTAATGTGTTGGTGCCGATGATCATCTGCGATATATATGGCATCCAGCGTGAATCCCTGTGTGGCGTTGCCTTAAATGGACTTTCCCCGGATTTTCGTCAAGTTTTGTGATACCAAGACCTACGAGCAGATTGTCAACCAGTATCAGGATGTTAGCAAGCAAGTCACCCCAGCAGTCACAATTAAGTTGCACGACGTTTCACAATACTATACGTACATGGGTACGTGTGCGAAACATGCCTTTTGAGGCTAACGAAGTTGACATACGTGACACCTTCAAATACTATGGGACGATCCACCAGGTTACTATGGGTCGGTGGTCAGATGGCCACTTTGCTGGTTTACAAGAAGGGTCTTTCACGTTGAAAATGTCCATGCGCCAACCAATACCTTCGTACATAAACCTAGAGGAGTTCCGTACCCAGGTGTATGTTACGTATCCTTTACAGAGACGAACTTGTCGCCTATGCGGTGCATTGGATCACATTGCTGCACAATGCGTTAAGCGCCAGCCGCCCTCAGGACGTGGTCGTCGTCCGGATGGTGAGGCTCCTCGTCAGATTCTGGCAGATGAAGTAGTCGAGGACTTACCACGCCTGAAATTGTGGAGTGATGAGGTGGATCGGGCCATGCTTGTGGAGTCGTCCTGCGTGACTCTACCTGGTACGGTCAACCATGATGTGGTAGAACATGGTGGACGTGAGAGCCCTCAAGCAAGAGAGGATGCTGACATGGAAGCTAACATTGTATCGACATTGAGCGACCTTTTAGCATCGCAGGAGTATGATTCTGTGCCGTGTGTGCCTGCGTTGGAGTGTTCAGATGAGAACACAGTTAAAGGATGTCGATCAGTTAATTAACGTAAGTGAGGTAGAAGGTCCGAGAGTTCATACTGTTGTGGTAGAAGTTCACAAGAACATTATTACAGGTCCTGATAAAGCTGAGGATGCTGTTTCTAGGAGGCGTGCAGCTACCCTGCCCGACTCCGACGATGTCTTGACCCCTGGACAGCGTTCTGGGAAGAAGACGTGGTCGGAAGTTACGGGTGGGGGGTCGCGTGGTTCCAGGACAGCGAGTAATATAACAGAGAATGTACAAGGTAAAGGTGGTGCCTTAGGCGTTAGTCAACATAAAGGGAAAAAGGGTGTGGTGGTCCCTCGAGGAAAGCCACCGTTAGCAAAGTTAGGTGTATAACCATAAATGTTGATGGTATGAAAAATAACAGAAAGCAAGTGCAGGTTCATGAGTGGTTGCATCGCTTTGCAGAAGACGTATGTTTCGTGCAAGAACATAACCATAAAGTTGGAAGTTCGTTTGTGATAGATGGTTATGATGTTTATATGGCTCACTCGAGTCGTCTGAAAGGTGGTGTGGCTGTGTTGATAAAAGCGACCAGCCCGTTCGTGATGAAACATTGGGAGGAAGGGGGGGGAGGGTCGTGTGGTACGCATCATAGGTCAGTGGGGTACTCAACGGGTTGGTTTTGTAGGAGTATATGGGCCAGCTGAACATGATGTTAATATTAAAAATACTTTTGTTAACGATGTTCTTGTGTACTATTTGAGATCCCTGCCTGATATTACAGTGGTTGGTGGCGACTGGAACTGTGTGGTGCGCTGTAGAGACGTAGAACCGAGGGGAGCGGGTTATTGTTCGATTATTTTGGGTGATTTGTTGTCTGGGCTGGGGTTGGTGGATGCAAGTGGAAGCAGTGACTTAGGGATTGAGCACACTTTCGTGCATAAGGACTATGCTGTGCGCTTAGACAGGGTGTATGTGTCTCGGCGGGTAGTTGTAACCAAAGTGCGTGTGTTAGACGTGTATTTCTCCGACCATCGCGTTGTTCTCATAGAGCTTGACTGGAGAGGTCTCCCGACTCGTTTTAAAGGATATTGGAAGTTAAATACTCGTTTACTTCAAAGTGCGGAAGACACTCTTCACGCACTTATGGACGTCTATGGGAGTAGACTCCTTGGAAGGTAGTGATTTAGTGTGACAATGGGGCGAGGTTATGAAGCCTCGAATTAAGGATTTTTATGTACGGCGGGGTAAGGAGGACTCTCGATTGGAGTATGGATTTTTGAGGTACCTGGAGGGTTCTTTACAGCACTGTTATGCGCAAGGAGAGGTATCTGGAATTTACCCAGTGGACGAGATTGACAATCTAAAGGAACACATCCAGGTGCTGAAAAATACGGTTTTTGATGGGGTGCATATTTCGAGTGGAGTCGAGGTGGCTGTATGGGGTGATAAGCCGTCCGCATGTGTCTTACGTAGTCAGACACAAAGGAGGAAGGCGACCGAAATCATGAGTTTAGTGGTGCAGGATGGCGTTGAAGGGTATAGTGAGGGTCAGGTTGTAACAACAACTGAAGGAATAAGTTATTATGTTGATAAATGGTTTAATCTCAAAATGCTAAATAAAGATGCAAGCGTGGATGCAATACGGGAATTGGGGTGGAATGTACGATGTGAGTTGAATGATGATGATCGCTTTCTCATGGGTGGGCCTATAACTGAAGCTGAGGTGTGGGAGGCTTTGCAGGGAATGTGCAAGGGCAAGGTGCCAAGTATTGATGGCATTCCGTGTGAATTTTATATTCAACATTGGGAGGTCATAAGGACTTTTCTGGTACGTTTACTCAATGCGATGAAGGAGGGGGGACGTTTAGGTTTGTCTCAGAGTACGGCAGTTTTGGTGTTAGTTAAAAAATGTGACATACCCGTATCACTTAAGGATTACCGACCAATATCACTAATGTGTAGTGATTATAAATTATATGCAAAAATTTCAATGAATAGGATTAAGAAAGTGTTTGACAAGGCAATACATAAGGGTCAGTTTGGCGTGCCAGGTAGGTCGATGCATGATGGTCATGGGAATATCAGGGAGTTTGTCGAGGAATGCGGAACGAGGGGCGGGGGTGGTGTTTTGGCTTTAGACTGGCAAGCTGCTTTTGATAGTGTAGAAAGGGATGTGCTGTGGAAGTTTATGAGATGGCAGGGTTTTGGTAATGAGATCATCATGTGGGCTCGTTCTTTGTATAATGGTGCTGGGTTTCAAGTACAGATTAATGGGAAGTTAGGAGACTTTGTCAAATTGAATAGAGGCATTCAACAGGGATGTCCTATGTCTCAAATGCTCTTTGCTTGCATGCAGGACCCTTTTTATTGGACAGTTTGTGGGTGGGGAGTAGATTCGTCATGGGGTTCGGGTAGTGATCGACCTGCCATAGTAGGTTATGTAGATGATATAACTGTCCTATTACGTACGAGGGAGCAATTGAGTTTTGTGGGAAGACTTGTAGATGTATTTGGTAAGGTAACAGGAATGCGGGTTAAAAAAGAAAAATCAAAGATTATGAAGTTGGGAGATTGGGCGAGAGAGGAGGTAGGTATAGAGACGTGGATGGTGGTTGACTGTGTTAACATATGTGGTATACAGTATATGAGAGAGGTTGATAAGACGAGGGCATGTAATTTGGGGAGGGTGGTAAATAGTGTTTTGAGGCGTATAAATAGTCTCAGGCCACGACATTTAACCCTACACCAGAGGGCGATAGTAATTAATGTTCTTCTTTATAGTAAAGTTTGGCACGTTGCTGCACTGTATCCACTATTACAGGGGGATCTCAAACATCTTTTAAATAGAGTTTATAGATTTTTGTGGGGCTCAGGGTGCGACTGGCTCACAAGAGCGGTGGTAGAGACACCAATGCGTCAAGGAGGGTTAGGTCTTGTTCCTTTAAGAGACCGAGTCATTGCTTGTTATGTGAAGCGTCGTTTTCTCCGACTGGGTGGCAGGCACGGTGGTTTAACAGAAATGTATCGTGACCTGCGCAGGTGGTGGGGACGGACAGATGTAATCAGGTGCGATACGATGCTACGTGTGTTACTGTGCATGCGAGACGTGCGGAGCGTTAAACTGAGTACTTTGGAAAGAGTGGGTATGGTGAAAGTTGAGGTGAGAGTTCAGGGAACGTTCCCCATGTACGCGTGGTGTGATATATGGAAGCGGGTTCATCAGTTACGTCTCCTTCCTCGAGTACGCGAAGTGGTTTTTAAATTTTTGCACGGGATTCTGCCGTCCAAGGTGGTGTTGTCTAATCGGCGTGTAGAGGAGGACCGGAGTTGTTCAGCGTGCAGGGAGGACGAATCAGCGTTTCATGTTGTGTATTTCTGTGAAGATTTAGGTATAGTACGTGCGTGGTTAAGCAGGGTTTTACGAATGGTAGGGGGGGGAAGGTTTGTCGGCACTTAGGGCGTTGAGTTTTGATGTGGGTGGGGTTGACATCTGTGTACAACGTGCAGTGTCGTATGTCGTAGCCGATTATATTTATGTCATGGACTATGAGGCATGTTGAAGGTAATAGCAGAATCCGGGTTTTAGCGGGAACAATTCTTAGAACTAAGTGTCGAAATCAGTTGGTATATAAGGGGAGATGGGAGAAAGATTTCCCGTCTGCATGTAGAGCGTTAGAGTTAAAGGATTTGAGATAATTTGTTTGTTCAGTGGGTAATCTAACGGGTTGGTCAGCTGCGTTTAATTGTGTGTAAATGTCTTGTGTTTGTGAATGTTGTATGTATGTCTCCAATGTTGTATGTATGTCTCCAATGTTGTATGTATGTCTCCAATGTTGTATGTATGTCTCCAATGTTGTATGTATGTCTCCAATGTTGTATGTATGTCTCCAATGTTGTATGTATGTCTCCAATGTTGTATGTATGTCTCCAATGTGATGATGTCATTAATAAAAATGTAAAATTTTGTATGTGCAGAACGTTAAGAGTTTTGCCTTTTTTATTCTTGTATACCAATCATTGGTATTTGTATAGATGTGTTTTCCTATTACATGTAATATATGATATTACATGTAATTGATTACATTATTTGTTGAGATGTAATATAACACATCGTATTTGTTATATTTGGATGTTTTCGTCGTCGATTCATTAATACCTATGTGTATGTTGGTGTGTATGTTGGTGTGTATGTTGGTGTGTATGTTGGTGTGTGTGTTGGTGTGTGTGTTGGTGTGTGTGTTGGTGTGTGTGTTGGTGTGTATGTTGGTGTGTATGTTGGTGTGTGTGTTGGTGTGTATGTTGGTGTGTATGTTGGTGTGTGTGTGTTGGTGTGTGTGTTGGTGTGTGTGTTGGTGTGTATGTTGGTGTGTATGTTGGTGTGTATGTTGGTGTGTATGTTGGTGTGTATGTTGGTGTGTGTGTTGGTGTGTGTGTTGGTGTGTGTGTTGGTGTGTGTGTTGGTGTGTATGTTGGTGTGTGTGTTGGTGTGTATGTTGGTGTGTATGTTGGTGTGTATGTTGGTGTGTATGTTGGTGTGTATGTTGGTGTGTATGTTGGTGTGTATGTTGGTGTGTATGTTGGTGTGTATGTTGGTGTGTATGTTGGTGTGTATGTTGGTGTGTATGTTGGTGTGTGTGTTGGTGTGTGTGTTGGTGTGTGTGTTGGTGTGTATGTTGGTGTGTATGTTGGTGTGTGTGTTGGTGTGTATGTTGGTGTGTGTGTTGGTGTGTGTGTTGGTGTGTGTGTTGGTGTGTATGTTGGTGTGTATGTTGGTGTGTATGTTGGTGTGTATGTTGGTGTGTATGTTGGTGTGTATGTTGGTGTGTATGGTGTGTATGTTGGTGTGTATGTTGGTGTGTATGTTGGTGTGTATGTTGGTGTGTATGTTGGTGTGTATGTTGGTGTGTACGTTGGTGTGTATGTTGGTGTGTATGTTGGTGTGTATGTTGGTGTGTATGTTGGTGTGTATGAGTGTGCTTGTGTGTGTGTTATTGTGTGTGTTGGTTTAACACAATGATTTATTATACAGTCTATATACTTACCCATGTGTGCTTGCCATGTGTATATACAACATAGTTAGACATGTTCTTTAATAATGTATAATGTGTTATGTCTGAGTATAAAGCCATTGTCAATACTTTGTTTGTGTGTAAGGTGTATTACCATTATATTGTACGGTATCGTTGGTCGTGAGAGATTATTGTAAAATTAGCCGCTTTCTTTTGTGTGTTTTTAATATACATTTATCATTGTGTATCTCACTGTTTTAAATAAAATATAAAAAAAAATCACTATACTGGCCGAACTGGAATAAGCCGCTTAAGTTGTCCAAGACATATACTTCAGAAGACAGGTTATTTGTAATTATTACTCCCATATCTTTTTTTTAACTATTACAGTTTTGTGCCTTCTAATCTATATTTTATCTCTGGGTTCCTCTACCCTAATTTGTTCGTCATTGTATAGTTTCACCTGTTAGGATTGAACTCAAACAGCCACTTACTAAACTATTCTTGCAGAATGTACAAGCCTTCCTGTAGTTTACTGTAATTATTCTCTTCGCGTCTGCAAGCGAGGGCAGAAATTTTTCCTCCAATGAGTGATAAGCATATCACATTAGGTTCCAGGAATGACCAGTAGGAGATTTTACTAACTACTTATCCTGAAGTTTTATATCATTTGTTACTGTCTCCTGATTCTCGAGTGTCTGTGTTTATGTCTATTTTTGTATATAGGCACTTTAATATATCTATTAAGCACAACATCAGCAACTAACAGCATGACCACCACCCCTTCAACTGATAAAAAAGCACCGGTCCTAAGTTACACACACACACACACACACACACACACACACACACACACACACACACACATAAGTATGAGTATGTACACACACAACAGGTGTGAGTACATACACACAAAACAAGTATAAGTACACACACAAAACAGGTGTAAGTACACACACAAAACAGGTGTGAGTACACACACACACACGATAGGTGTAAGTACACACATACACAATAGGTGAGTACACACACACACACAAATAGGTGAGTGCGCGCGCACACACACACAGACGCACTAAAATGAAATTATTGATAAAGTGACCGTGAAAATTGGAAGATTTGAATTAAATAAAAAAAAATGGGTCAATGCCGGTTTTATTTATACATCATAATATAACTAAAGTGACAAGAGTAAGAGAAGGCAACACTGTCAATATTAGACTAGTGGAATAGTGGAAGAAACTTTTATCAGAAACTACTTAAATCTACTTGGTAAGAATGGTTATGTTCTATTTGAAATGGCGTATGTTGGTAAATAATAACATGGGAACAAGAACCACTCACTTATTAGGAAATAAAATGCTCTACGACAGTATTTTAGAGAATCTAAATGGGATGTAAAATTACAAGGGACATGCCACCCTTCAGTGAATGTGACCTGACCTGAGTAGGTTGGGGCATTGGCTTAAGCTTGCAGGAGACTTGGACCTGCCTCGCATGGACCAGTAGGCCTGCTGCAGTGTTCCTTCTTTCTTACGTTCTTATGTATAAATTTGTTCAGAGAGTTTTGTGATAAATGAAAATGGAATCCATCAGTTTATTCCAAAAAGAAATACATGAAAAAAAAAAAGAATGGCTTTATGGAAAATGCTTAGAGGTATGAAACAAAGAAATGATCATAAACTATTACAAGACGTGAACCGTTGGAAAAAACTAGATTTAAACAGGCTAGAAACGAATAAACAAATGTAAGAAAGAAAAAAAGAAGCTCTGAAATAGTGGACAAAAGCAAAGTAGAACGAAATGTTGTATTTAAAAAAAAATTACACTAAATGTTAAAGACAAATACAAAGAATAAAATAACAAGAAATTCACTTAAGTTCAGGAAGAAATGCGTGAGGTATTAACTATAAAGTGCTTACCAAACATAATGTAAAGTGCTTACCAAACATAATATAAAGTGCTTACCAAACATAATATAAAGTGCTTACCAAACATAATGTAAAGTGCTTACCAAACATAATATAAAGTGCTTACCAAACATAATATAAAGTACTTACCAAACATAATGTAAAGTGCTTACCAAACATAATGTAAAGTGCTTACCAAACATAATATAAAGTGCTTACCAAACATAATATAAAGTGCTTACCAAACATAATGTAAAGTGCTTACCAAACATAATGTAAAGTGCTTACCAAACATAATATAAAGTGCTTACCAAACATAATGTAAAGTGCTTACCAAACATAATATAAAGTGCTTACCAAACATAATATAAAGTGCTTACCAAACATAATATAAAGTGCTTACCAAACATAATATAAAGTGCTTACCAAACATAATATAAAGTGCTTACCAAACATAATATAAAGTGCTTACCAAACATAATATAAAGTGCTTACCAAACATAATGTAAAGTGCTTACCAAACATAATATAAAGTGCTTACCAAACATAATATAAAGTGCTTACCAAACATAATATAAAGTGCTTACCAAACATAATATAAAGTGCTTACCAAACATAATATAAAGTGCTTACCAAACATAATGTAAAGTGCTTACCAAACATAATGTAAAGTGCTTACCAAACATAATATAAAGTGCTTACCAAACATAATGTAAAGTGCTTACCAAACATAATATAAAGTGCTTACCAAACATAATATACAGTGCTTACCAAACATAATATAAAGTGCTTACCAAACATAATGTAAAGTGCTTACCAAACATAATGTAAAGTGCTTACCAAACATAATATAAAGTGCTTACCAAACATAATGTAAAGTGCTTACCAAACATAATGTAAAGTGCTTACCAAACATAATGTAAAGTGCTTACCAAACATAATATAAAGTGCTTACCAAACATAATATAAAGTGCTTACCAAACATAATGTAAAGTGCTTACCAAACATAATGTAAAGTGCTTACCAAACATAATTAAAATTTTAAGTAAAGAATTTTAATCTCAAACAAATAATCTGAAATGCAAAAGTTCGTGTAAATTAAATTGTAATTAGTTCATTTGCTACGGTGGCAAATTATAAAATCAGTTTCAAATATATGAATGGAGAAATGTCAGAAATGTTTAAAATATATGTTAGGCAACAACTGGAATATGCATCAGTTGGAGAGGTCCAGCACCGGGGAAGACGGACGGTTAATTAAGGTCTCCACAAAGATAAGTACTTTTTATTGATTTTTTTCAATTAATGACTAATTTTCTTTGTATATATACTGACCAGTGACCATAAAAGTACTATAGTTTGCGAAATTTCACATACATACGGAAAATCATGCTCTTAAAGACGATTTTTTATTTGTAAGCACGACTGAGTAAAACCCTGGCAGCGTTACTGGACAGTTATGTGCTACCCACGCCTAAAAAAATCATGTATGTACGATAGAAAGAGGTTAATATTTGAGCTATGAATGGCTACCAGACTTGAAAAAATATGATTTATGATGAGAGGTTGTTAAACCAGAGAGGTCTACGGTGACTGATAGCAAGAAGCAAGGTATTATAACGTTATATAAGCAATCCAAGGAATGGGTGGGGAGTTGAACTCATGGCCAGTGCGTTAACCACTTGGCCAGCTGGGTGTAATAAGATTCATCCAGTTTGTTTGGAATAATGTCGGCAACGACATACAAGACTATAGAAGGGCATGGAAGAATAAAGAAAATGACTTTAGAAGATGCAGTAGGGACAAATTAAGAAAAAAAAAGTACAATCGAAGGTATAGAAGAATTAGAAGAGGAAGTAGCAAGTGCTACAACCGTTAGAAATTGAGAAAAATAAAATATGAAAAAATTAATGAAGCCAAAATAACAGCGTAGCTCTCCTCCTGCAGCTACAAATATAGTTATAAAAAGAATTAATTACACACGCACACTGACATGCACATGTAGACACGCACAAACAGGCACGCGCACACGAAAGCACACACGAACACTCATGCACACACACACACAGGTTACCTGAGTGTTGCTGGGTTGTACATCAGTGGTCCAGGGTCGTGACTTATCACCTTCTTTGTTGTGGTTCTCTAGAGCATCCATCGCCTTCTTGCTATTCTCTACGAATTTCTATGAATAAAGTGAAAACTCGATGAGTGGATAATACTAAACAGTGGAAATAAACAGTATGAAATACTGACACGACTGAAAGAGATAGAAATGCAGTATAATGCAATTCTTTATTGAGAATTTCGCCCACACACTGGGCTTTGATAAAGCCAACTGTGTGGGCAAATAGTTATCAATAAAAATCGCATTATACTGAATTTGTGTTTGTTTTTCCAGTATTCTAGTATGTTATGATTAAGCCACAAAGGTTAATCAAAGAGTTTGCCAGTACGTCTGTCTTGCTTTCAATGGAAGGAAGTTTGAGCCAACTCCATACTTTGATCTCAATTATTCACACGATTTTAGAGCTTCACAAAAAGAAAGTAAAAATATAAAGTGTTTATTCGCCCGGCAGCCGGGCAACAACATTTTGTTTACGAGTATTTACATAGTAAAAAGAAGTTAGGTCTAAACCACAAGGGCTATACAGCGCTGCAGGGCAGGAAGGAAGCGAGGATATTAGGTGGCAAAAGGGAGGTGGATGAGTAATAGGTTACGAAGAACAGCGGGGCAGTGGATGGTGAAAGGGTAGAGGGCAGCAAGAGATTGAGGTAGAAAGGGCTGAGGAAAGTGCGAAAGGTATCATCATCAGTTTGTGAAGTAAATCAGTCGTTGTCAAGAAGTCAATGAGAGAGTCAGGATTAAAGGAGGGTCCATCAGCAAGAAGGGGAGGTAAAGAGTAGAGCGGAGACAACAACGGAGGTAAATTCTGCGTGCTCGTTGATAGAGAGGGCAGTCTTACAGAATGTGGCTAATCGATACTGGAACTCGACACTGCTCACAGAGAGGAACAGGATGCCTCTCCATGAGATACC
Source organism: Cherax quadricarinatus (assembly GCF_038502225.1). Taxonomy (NCBI): domain Eukaryota; kingdom Metazoa; phylum Arthropoda; class Malacostraca; order Decapoda; family Parastacidae; genus Cherax; species Cherax quadricarinatus. The sequence continues at coordinate 22,915,850 of NC_091299.1, forward strand.
CACGAGTAAGACGAGTGTGGCCAATGCGAAGGCGGGAGAGAGTAGTCTCCCAACCTCGGCACTGATGACAAGAAGACGGCCAGTAACCTATGCTCAGTTAAATAGAATGAAGTAGAGTTGACCAACTTTGTTGCCAACGGGTGTGAAGGTGGGTAGCTATTACAGTAAAATAGTCCGGAAATGGAACACCTCTATAAGAAATTGGTAGGTTATGTACTGCTGACCGCGCAGCAGTGTCTGCCTGTTCATTGCCCTGTATGTCAACATGACCAGGGACCCAACAAAAAACAATATCTTTATGCTTGGTAGAGATGTGGCGTAGCCAAAGTTGGATACGGAGAACTAGGGGGTGAGGTGTATCAAATTCCCGTATAGCCTGTAGAGCACTAAGGGAGTCTGAGACAACCACAAATGATGACACAGGCATAGAGGCGATACGAATAAGTGCTGCAAGAATGGCATACAATTCAGCAGTAAAAATGCTAGGTGAAGATAGTAAATGCCCTCGTATGATGCTGTCTGGAAACACTGCTGCATATTCAACACCGTCAGAAGACAGAGCCATCTATGTGCACTGCGATGGCATGAGAACGAGAGTGGAAGTGGTCAAGAAAAAAAGAGCGGGAAGCCACCATAGGCAGTTGGGCTTTCGCGCAAGGGAGTGAGAAAGAACAGATCCGAACACCTGGAACTTCCCAGGGGGGTAGGGAAAAGTGAGATGCTACATGAACATATAAAGGTGGTAACTGAAGGGAAGACAAGAGCGAATGTAGGCGAAGAGAGAAGGGACGGAGCAAATGGGGGCGGCGAACAAATAAAGAATGTCTACTAATATCGGTGACCATTCTATAAATGGAAGGATTGCGGAGATCGTGAGAGCGTACATAGTAGCAAAGGCAATGGGCATCATGGTGATCAGACAAGGATGGAACATTCGCCTCTGCATAGAGGCTCTCAACAGGGGAAGAGCGAAAAGCACCAAGGCATAAACGTAATCCTTGGTGATGGATGGGGTTAAGGCTAGAGAGAGTAGCAGGAGAAGCTGCTGAATAGATATGGTCACCATAATCGAGTGTCAATAAGATGAGGGCTGAATGTAGGCGAAGGAGAGTTCGATGATCAGCTCCCCATGAAAGATGAGCAAGGGTTTTAAGAAGGTTCAGCCAGCTGTGACAAGTTGCCTTCAGAGAGGTAATGTGAGGTTTCCAAGATAACCTATGATCAAAGAGAAGGCCTAGAAACCTGACTGTATCATGTTCAGGGATACGGGAGCCACAGAGGTACAAAGGATGATCGGAGACGACAGAGCGTCTAGTGAAAGTAATTTGGTGAGTTTCGGTACTGGAAAATTTAAACCCATGTGTGGTGGCCCAATTGGAAACACGGTCGACCACATGCTGGAGAGAAACTGTAAAGAGGTGACAGTCAGCGCCTGCACAAGCAATAGTGAAGTCATCAACATAGAGTGATGACCAAATATTGGATGGAAGAACAGAGGCCAAATCATTTATAGCAAGGAGAAAAAGTGTTGTGCTCAGAACACATCCCTGAGGGACACCTTCAGCTTGGACAAAGTCATGGGAGAGCACATTATTGACTCGAACACGGAAATATCTGTCAGTTAAAAAGCTCTTAAAAGGAAGGATGGTAGATTGCCTCGGAGGCCTAAGGAGTGGGCTTGGGCCAAAACATTATAGCTCAAAGTTGTGTCACATGCCTTCTCAAAGTCAAAAAATATGGCAATAACTGAGTGGTTATTCGCAAAGGCATTATGAACATACGTATCCTAGCATAGTAAGGGTCTATGGTAGATTGACCCTTACGAAAGCCATATTGACTAGTGGAGACTGTTGTGTGTCTCTAAATACCACATTAAACATCAATTTACCAGACGTTCCATCACTTTGCAAACTGCACTAAAAAGAGCAATGGGACAATAGTGGGAGGCATCATGTCCCGTAGTACCAGGCTTGCGGAAAGGGAGAACAATGGCAGATTTCCACAGCTGGGGAATAACTCCTTGTGACCAAATAAGATTGAAGAGGTGTAAGAGGACTACAAGGGCTGACTGATGTAAATGTTGTAACATCCGAATATGAATGTCGTCAGGCCTAGCTGTTGATGATCGGCAAGCTGAGAGTGTTGCCTCCAGTTCCCAAAGTGTAAAAGGCACATTATACTGTTCTTCTCTGAGACAAGAAACGTCAAAGGGTACTAACTCTCTGGCAGACTTTGAGGAAAGAAAGGAGGGGCATAGATGGAGCCCCCGGGAAATACGGACCAGATGAGTGCCAATTTCAATGGCAACGTCAAGAGGGTTTGCTACATCAACACCTGCAACCCGTAGAACAGGAGCCGGGTCAGGAGAGTATTTACCACTCAATTTCCTCACTTTTTTCCAGACTGCACTCATAGAGGAAGCAGAGGTGATGGTGGAAACATAATCTCACCAGCAAGTGAATTTAGTGTCACGGATGACACGGCGAGCGATGGCACGCTTCTGCTTAAAATCAAGAAGTCTCTCATTGGTTCTACTGTACCAGTACCTACCCCAAGCAGTGCATTTCAAACGTACTGCACGAGCACAAAAGGAGACCACCAAGGCACGCACTTCTGAGAATGCCTGCCTGAGGTCTGGGGTATAGAATGAGAAGCTGCAGTTAAAACTGACGTCGAGAAGAGGTGTAGGAGCTCATCAATGGAGGATGAAGAAGGAACCTCACTAAAAGCAGTGAGTTGCGAGTAAAGGTCCCAATTTGCCCGATCAAATTGCCAGCAAGGGCTACGGAAAGGTGGTGAATATGAAGGAGAAGTAAGAATGATTGGAAAATGATCACTGTCATGTAAGTCCGGTAGAACAGACCAGGCAAAGTCTAGTGCAGTGGAGGAAGAGCAGACCGATAGATCAATGCAAGAGAGAGTATGAGTACGAGGATCAAAATGGGTGGGAGTGCCAGTATTTAAAACATGGAGGGGGTGAGAGGCGAGAAAAGCCTCCAACTGGATGCCACGTGAGTCACAATGAGATCCCCCCAGAGGAAATGGTGGGCATTAAAATCGCCAAGTAACAGAAGCGGTGGTGGTAAGGATGAAACAAGAAAGGCAAAATCTGTAATAGAAAATGCTCGAGAAGGAGAGAGATATAAAGAACATATTGTAAACCACTTATTCAAGTGGATACGGGCTGCAGTGTAATGCAGCAAGGTATGGACAAATAGTTGACAGTACGGAATATCATTGCATAGAAGAAGGGCACTTTCATTAAAGGTCCCATCTGAGAAAGGATCCGAAGAATACAATAAATTATAGCCTGAGATAGGTTGGAAAACAGCTGAGTGTAATTTTGGTTCTTGTAAGCAAACACCAACAGGGAAAAACCTGGAAAGCAACATCTGAAGCTCACCCCGATTACCCCTGAGGCCGCGGATATTCCACTGCAAATAGGCCATGATTGGCAATGAGGAAAATACCAGGAATCCATAGGGAAGGGCACCTATGGACTAGAGGGGTTAGAAAAGTCAACATGCAGTGGCATCAGAAGACATTCAAGCAGCGAAGGAATGGAGCGTTGCGAAGAATGAAGTTGTGGAGTTGGAGGAGAGGGAAGAGAAGCAACAGGAGGTGGATCAGTGTCCATTGAAGGTTTAGTCTCTGCAATGTATTCTGAAATGGCTTCAAGTGTTTCTGAATTCAAAGACATATGGGAGACAATATTAGAGGTAGAAGGAGGAGGGTGAGTAAAGATTGGGACAGTAATGGACTGTATCAAAGTAGGGGGGATGAAAGAGTGTACGGGACTGGAGAATAAGTGTGGGAGGGGACAGAAGAGGCAGAAACCTGGGAGGTGGCAGAAGAGGGAGAAACTAGGGAGGGGACGGGGGTGGAAGGCATAGTACAAGGAGGAGGGTGAACCTCCACACTTGTAAAAGAGCCAGAGAGAGGGGAAGAACCAGGCACAGAGACTGGAAAGGTAAAGTGCAGAGGTGGAAGAAGGGAAGGAGGGGGCAAAAAAGATTTGAGCAATAGGGATTTTTTGGACTAATGAGAAGTGGAGGGGCAATTGGTATAAGGTGTCATACGAGGTCTTGTCGACACCAGGACTTGTGAGGAAGGATGCGAAGATGTAAGAACAGACTGAGGTGTTGTAGTAGGGATATCAGAGCCCAGGACAGCAAAAGAATTAGATACCGGAGTGGCTATGGGAGGGGTAACCACAGAGGAGGCTGCAGAAGATGGGACCCGAGAAGTGGGGGGACGTTTTGAAACACGAGAATAAGAAACACGGTGTAGTCTCCCTTGGAGGCGGAGATGAGTAACTGCCATAGCATAAGGGACACCTGCCTCTTTGAGGCAATGGATTTCACACTCATTTAAATAGGCCTGGCAACAGCGAGAGTACAAAGGGTGAGCCTCATGACAATTAAGGCAAGAGGGAGATCGACTGCAAGACGTATTAGAATGGTTGTCGGCACCACAGATTGGGCATTCAGCTAGAGATCTGCAATATTTCGCTGGGTGACCAAAATGCCAGCAATTTCTACACTGTTGCGGTGTAGGGATCACCTTTCGAACTTGTAACTGATGTCCCGCGACAAACAGAGGACAGGAGTTCACAGCTGTCGAAAGTTAATCGAGCCACATTGCAAGGGTATCGTCTCTGCCTGCGGGCAGGAAGGACATAAGTGTCTACTTTGAGGATTGGGAGATCCTGGAGTCCAGTTGTTCAAGAATGTCATTGCCACATGTCTGGAAATTCTGTTGGACTATGGTATGGGGCAGAATGACAGTACCACTACAAGAATTGAGAGAAAGATGTTTTTCAATAGTGATAGGAGTAGTATCGATATGAGAAAGGAGAGAAAGATCATGAGCTTGGGTAGCATTCTGGACAGTGACGATGCACGTACCGCTCATGAGAGCATGAAATGAAATATTTCTATCAACACGGCGTAGGAGCGCTTTGCCAATACTATGGTCAGAAAGATAGGCAGTAGAAGAAATCGGTCTTAAAGTAAACAATTTAGTCCATTGTGTGGTCCGAAACTGAGTGTGGAGAAAGAGTGCATGGCGTGTCGGTCTTTTTCGAGTAGAATAGGAAGGTAATGAAGTAACATCATCATGAGCTTGTCGTTGGCATTTAGAAGTGGGACCAGAGTTGGTCCGACATGGAATGGGCTGGCGATTCGAAAATTGCCGCACCATAGAGGGAGAGGCCGGAAGCATAGTCAAAGGAGGGCAGAGATCAGACAAATCGAAGGAGTCAGTCGAGACCTGGTACCTGAAGCTGGTGATGAAACAGCACCAGCAAGAGGTACAGGGGCATCAGGAGCATCCAAAGAGTGGTCAAAAAACGAGGCAGGGTCAGAACAGGGTGCGGTATCAGTAAGGGGCCCTGGGGTAGAAGGTTCATGGATTAGGGCTTCCATGGTTAGGTTACTTCTTTCTTTTTGTTTTTAAGAAAAAAAAAGAAAAAGAAAATAAAAACAAAAAAAGAAAAAGGGAACGGGGAGGAATAGTTCCTAGGAGGAATGAAAGGGCCGGAAATCACCCTCCGTTCCCAAGACGACCTCAACACCGCAAGTAGTGCAGATGTGGCATGGAACCCATGCCATACCCTACCCTTCATGCCAGAAAACCAGCAATCCAGGATAGCAACCTCACATCTGCCGAGCTACCTCGGTGGACAAAAGAGAGGGCAGCTGGATATCCACCACAAAGCATAACTCCTTTGGCCACCACCCCCGGAATCTGAAAGGTGGCCTCCAGAGATACACCCTTCGCCCAAAAGACACCCACAGTCCCCCCCCCCCCGAAAGACCGGAGAGGGAACGGGATATCCCTAGGCGATCCAGATTCCACGGCAAACTACACCACTGCCAAGAGCCTCAATGGAATGGGATTGACCCCAGTACCCTTCCCCCTACCTAGGAACCAGTTGGCCTGTGGGAAGAATCCCAAAGGCCAAAAAGAGGAAGGGAATAAGGGAGGGACAGGGAGGAGGAGGAGGAAAGGAAAAAGGGAGGATGGGATAGGGAAGGGGGGATTGGGGGTAATTAGGTTCGGTCAGAGGAAGGAGACCAACAGGTCTAATTCCTCAGACCAAGAGCCTCTTCACCACACCAAGGAGCCCCCCTTGAAGAGGTTGTCATCTGCACCACAGGAAGCATCATCATTACTAACAGTATAATGGAGAAGAGATAAACCCATAGGGGTCATTCAGCCCCAGGGGATATGGGAGGTAATCAGGTTTGATATGATGAAAAAAGGAGGGTAGTTCCAGTATCTTGGTTCAAGAGTCATTCACCAGCATCAACAAAGTGTTTATCTTTTATCCGTAGTCTTTGATTTGGTTAAATTTTACAGCGCAGTTTAGCACATTGGTTTTTAATGTAGTTTAGGCCAACATCTTAACACATTTTGATCCAACGTTTAAGCCTAGCATTTTTCGAGTTAACATTTTATTTTAACTTGTTTTGATCTAACGTTTTTGCCTATCAAGTTTCTGTCCAACTTTTTAGCCTAACACCTTTCGATGCAATGTTTGTAGTCTGGCATCTTTCTGTGCAACGTTTAGACTATCACGTTTTGATCGAAATTTGTAGACTAGGTTAAGGATGTGTAATCTGTCTGGTTTCGGTTCAATGATAGCCAATAGGTTTTGATAGTAGGACATTGTTGTCTTAACCTAACATGGTAGGATCAAATGCTTCATGCTTTTGATTTGTCGTTGGGGTATATTATGCTAGCAACTAGCACAATGTATACGCTAAATCCGATGGTAGACAGCGCCTGAGAATGTGAGGTTATCAGGTTTGATCCGAGGGAGGAAAAGGAAGTTCCTTGATAGCCGCTCGACAGGTTTAGAACCATGACTGAATTCGTTGTAGCTATTAAATGACAATCGGGTAACGACCAGTTTGTCGTTTTTATGTAATCTTATTACTTAATGACCAAAAAAAAAATTAAATAATAAGTTAGGCTAGGCATAACTAAGTACAGTGTCATGCATAATCCATCATGCAGTACACAATGGATTATGTTAAGTATAGTATATCATGAGTAATATATCAAGTATAGTTTCGTGAATAATCTATCATGCATTATCATGAATAATGCATCATGTCTAATGTGCATTGTGGTATGGTTGATGTGACTCACATCGTAGACAGAGATAAAGCAGTGGGCAGTAAAGTAGGCGAAGAGAGCAACGATGAGTAGAGGAACCCACACGTACATCACTTCATTTCTGGTCTGTAGGAAGGAAGGACAGTATGGTCAGCGACTAACATCTCTCACCCATCACTACCATTACTTCCATACAAGGTCAATACCAAAACTCCTTGCATCCTAGCAGGATTGCTAAACTACTTTGAACAGATGTAAGAACATTGTGTATCTTCATCTTTGAGCGTGTAAAGATAATACTTTGATAAAAGTAGGAAAATTTTCAAAGCGAAGCGGAAATTAAAAAAAAAAAAACATGAAGAGACTGTAATTTAGTGATAGTGGAGAGCTATATGTGTAACTTACCTTTAAAAGTTGATAACCGATTACTACGGTACAGATAACGACAGAAGACTTAGCCAGAAACAAGACAAAGGCACCAACGGAGTTGATAGCAGCGACCCTGAGTGCGTTGGACGCCAAGACCCCGAAAGCCTTTTGCGCAGCCTTGCAGAACCCATACCCGTATATAGCTGACAGAGGAATTCACAAGGAATTAATTTTTGCAATTAAACTTGGAGAAATTATTAAAAAAAATACATGTCGGGAATGACGAAAGTGTTAATGTTTCTCTGAACTAATTTCAAAAATCATCAAAGATTTGATTTCATACAGCTGTATAGTACGAAACTATTCAAAATATTTTAGGAATTTGATGCTTTCGTTCTAAAACGATTAAAACTAAAAGACAAGAGGCCAGCCACCCAAGTTAATGAGACCATCTAGAACGATAGACGGGTCAGTTATATAAAATGGGTCCTTATTGATGAGTAAGACATATCTGAAAATACAGTGTATTTTGTATGTAAATTGATGGAATATATTGTAGTTTTAATAAAAATTAATTTGTAAATAAAGAACCTGTGGAAAATTGCATTTATCTGAATGTATCATTATATACATAACAGTAAATGAACATAGATAATTATTATTTATCAGACAATTAGGAATTTGGGACACCTAGGTCGTAAAAAAAATGTCCCCCTTCGATACCTACCACTGTCATATCCACAAGTTGCTCTGGACCTATCAATTAAATGAATTATACATCTCCAGGAATACTGGTAAATATATAAATTTGTGGACTGTATATTAAAATTAAAAAAAGGATTATATATACACACGTTTATATAACAGAAGGAAAATATCTTAATATCACTCACCAATTTGACTGGAGATTAAGTTGTATCATACTCAGAAAACCTCACTGTCTATACATGAAAATATCAACAAATTTTGTTGAAAATAAGAAAAAGTTTTGGAGTGAGATTAACAAGTTAAGGAAGCCTAGAGAACAAATGGATTTGTCAGTTAAAAATAGGAGAGGAGAGTTATTAAATGGAGAGTTAGAGGTATTGGGAAGATGGAGGGAATATTTTGAGGAATTGTTAAATGTTGTTGAAGATAGGGAAGCTGTGATTTCGTGTATAGGGCAAGGAGGAATAACATCTTGTAGGAGTGAGGAAGAGCCAGTTGTGAGTGTGGGGGAAGTTCGTGAGGCAGTAGGTAAAATGAAAGGGGGTAAGGCAGCCGGGATTAATGGGATAAAGATAGAAATGTTAAAAGCAGGTGGGGATATAGTTTTGGAGTGGTTGGTGCAATTATTTAATAAATGTATGGAAGAGGGTAAGGTACCTAGGGATTGGCAGAGAGCATGCATAGTTCCTTTGTATAAAGGCAAAGGGGATAAAAGAAAGTGCAAAAATTATAGGGGGATAAGTCTGCTGAGTATACCTGGTAAAGTGTATGGTAGAGTTATTATTGAAAGAATTAAGAGTAGGACGGAGAATAGGATAGCAGATGAACAAGGAGGCTTTAGGAAAGGTAGGGGGTGTGTGGACCAGGTGTTTACAGTGAAACATATAAGTGAACAGTATTTAGATAAGGCTAAAGAGGTCTTTGTGGCATTTATGGATTTGGAAAAGGCGTATGACAGGGTGGATAGGGGGGCAATGTGGCAGATGTTGCAGGTGTATGGTGTAGGAGGTAGGTTACTGAAAGCAGTGAAGAGTTTTTACGAGGATAGTGAGGCTCAAGTTAGAGTATGTAGGAAAGAGGGAAATTATTTCCCAGTAAAAGTAGGCCTTAGACAAGGATGTGTGATGTCACCGTGGTTGTTTAATATATTTATAGATGGGGTTGTAAGAGAAGTAAATGCGAGGGTCTTGGCAAGAGGCATGGAGTTAAAAGATAAAGAATCACACATAAAGTGGGAGTTGTCACAGTTGCTCTTTGCTGATGACACTGTGCTCTTTGGAGATTCTGAAGAGAAGTTGCAGAGATTGGTGGATGAATTTGGTAGGGTATGCAAAAGAAGAAAATTAAAAGTGAATACAGGAAAGAGTAAGGTTATGAGGATAACAAAAAGATTAGGTGATGAAAGATTGGATATCAGATTGGAGGGAGAGGGTATGGAGGAGGTGAATGTATTCAGATATTTGGGAGTGGACGTGTCAGCAGATGGGGTCTATGAAAGATGAGGTGAATCATAGAATTGATGAGGGGAAAAGGGTGAGTGGTGCACTTAGGAGTCTGTTGAGACAAAGAACTTTGTCCTTGGAGGCAAAGAGGGGAATGTATGAGAGTATAGTTTTACCAACGCTCTTATATGGGTGTGAAGCATGGGTGATGTTGTGGAAGTTTTAGCAGTAAAGGTCGAGAACCAAAACCTAGTCATTGTGGTAGTCTACAAGCCTCCGGATGCAACATCCCAGCAATTCCAGGAACAGCTGTTAAAAATTGACCACTGTCTGGAAAATCTTCCAGCTCCTGCACCCAACATCTTGCTCCTGGGGGATTTCAACTTAAGGCACCTAAAATGGAGGAATATAGCAAATAATATTGTTGCAGTAATAACACCAGGAGGCAGCTCTGATGAAAACTCACACTCACACGAGCTTTTAAATCTCTGCACAAAATTCAATTTAAACCAGCAAATAATAGAGCCTACTAGACTGGAGAATACACTAGACCTCATCTTCACTAACAATGATGATCTGATAAGAAATGTCACCATATCAAAAACAATATACTCAGATCACAACATAATTGAGGTTCAGACATGTATGAGTGGAGCCAAAGACCGACAAAATGAGACTAGTCACGAGGGAGCATTCACCAAATTCAACTTCAATAACAAAAACATAACGTGGGACCAAGTAAACCAAGTCCTAACCGATATAAGCTGGGAAGATACACTAAGCAACACAGACCCCAACGTATGCCTAGAACAGATTAACTCGGTGGCACTCGATGTATGCACAAGGCTTATTCCTCTAAGAAAAAGGAGGAGTAGATGTAAAATAGAAAGAGACAGGCGCTCCCTTTACAGGCGACGGAAAAGAATAACAGAGCGGCTAAAAGAGGTCAATATATCTGAAATGCGTAGGGAGACACTGGTCAGAGAAATAGCAAGCATCGAACTTAAGCTAAAAGAATCCTTTAGGAGTCAGGAATCGCGGGAAGAACTAAAAGCCATAAATGAAATCGAAAGAAACCCAAAGTATTTCTTCTCCTATGCCAAATCAAAATCGAGAACAACGTCCAGTATTGGGCCCCTACTTAAACAAGATGGGTCCTACACAGATGACAGCAAGGAAATGAGTGAGCTACTCAAGTCCCAATATGACTCAGTTTTTAGCAAGCCGCTAACCAGACTGAGAGTCGAAGATCAAAATGAATTTTTTATGAGAGAGCCACAGAATTTGATTAACACAAGCCTATCCGATGTTATCCTGACGCCAAATGACTTCGAACAGGCGATAAATGACATGCCCATGCACTCTGCCCCAGGGCCAGACTCATGGAACTCTGTGTTCATCAAGAACTGCAAGAAGCCCCTATCACGAGCCTTTTCCATCCTATGGAGAGGGAGCATGGACACAGGGGTCGTCCCTCAGTTACTAAAAACAACAGACATAGTCCCACTCCACAAAGGGGGCAGTAAAGCAACAGCAAAGAACTACAGACCAATAGCACTAACATCCCATATCATAAAAATCTTTGAAAGGGTCCTAAGAAGCAAGATCACCACCCATCTAGAAACCCATCAGTTACATAACCCAGGGCAACATGGGTTTAGAACAGGTCGCTCCTGTCTGTCTCAACTATTGGATCACTACGACAAGGTCCTAAATGCACTAGAAGACAAAAAGAATGCAGATGTAATATATACAGACTTTGCAAAAGCCTTCGACAAGTGTGACCATGGCGTAATAGCGCACAAAATGCGTGCTAAAGGAATAACAGGAAAAGTCGGTCGATGGATCTATAATTTCCTCACTAACAGAACACAGAGAGTAGTCGTCAACAGAGTAAAGTCCGAGGCAGCTACGGTGAAAAGCTCTGTTCCGCAAGGCACAGTACTAGCTCCCATCTTGTTCCTCATCCTCATATCCGACATAGACAAGGATGTCAGCCACAGCACCGTGTCTTCCTTTGCAGATGACACCCGAATCTGCATGACAGTGTCTTCCATTGCAGACACTGCAAGGCTCCAGGCGGACATCAACCAAATCTTTCAGTGGGCTGCGGAAAACAATATGAAGTTCAACGATGAGAAATTTCAATTACTCAGATATGGTAAACATGAGGAAATTAAATCTTCATCAGAGTACAAAACAAATTCTGGCCACAAAATAGAGCGAAACACCAACGTCAAAGACCTGGGAGTGATTATGTCGGAGGATCTCACCTTCAAGGACCATAACATTGTATCAATCGCATCTGCTAGAAAAATGACAGGATGGATAATGAGAACCTTCAAAACTAGGGAGGCCAAGCCCATGATGACACTCTTCAGGTCACTTGTTCTATCTAGGCTGGAATATTGCTGCACTCTAACAGCACCTTTCAAGGCAGGTGAAATTGCTGACCTAGAAAATGTACAGAGAACTTTCACGGCGCGCATAACGGAGATAAAACACCTCAATTACTGGGTGCGCTTGAGGTTTCTAAACCTGTATTCCCTGGAACGCAGGAGGGAGAGATACATGGTTATATACACCTGGAAAATCCTAGAGGGACTAGTACCGAACTTGCACACGAAAATCACTCACTACGAAAGCAAAAGACTTGGCAGACGATGCACCATCCCCCCAATGAAAAGCAGGGGTGTCACTAGCACGTTAAGAGACCATACAATAAGTGTCAGGGGCCCGAGACTGTTCAACTGCCTCCCAGCACACATAAGGGGGATTACCAACAGACCCCTGGCAGTGTTCAAGCTGGCACTGGACAAGCACCTAAAGTCAGTTCCTGATCAGCCGGGCTGTGGCTCGTACGTTGGCTTGCGTGCAGCCAGCAGCAACAGCCTGGTTGATCAGGGGCTGATCCACCAGGAGGCCTGGTCACAGACCGGGCCGCGGGGGCGTTGATCCCCGAAACTCTCTCCAGGTAAACTCCAGGTGATGAATGTTGCAGCGAGGAGAAGGCTGGAGGCAGTGGAGAAGTCATGTCTGAGGGCAATGTGTGGTGTGAATATAATGCAGAGAATTCGTTGTTTGGAAGTTAGGAGGAGGTGCGGGATTACCAAAACTGTTGTCCAGAGGGCTGAGGAAGGGTTGTTGAAGTGGTTCGGACATGTAGAGAGAATGGAGCGAAACAGAATGACTTCAAGAGTGTATCAGTCTGTAGTGGAAGGAAGGCTGGGTAGGGGTCGGCCTAGGAAAGGTTGGAGGGAGGGGGTAAAGGTTGTTTTGTGTGCGAGGGGCTTGGACTTCCAGCAGGCATGCATGAGCGTGTTTGATAGGAGTGAATGGAGACAAATGGTTTTTAATACTTGACGTGCTGTTGGAGTGTGAGCAAAGTAACATTTATGAAGGGGTTCAGGGAAACCGGCAGGCCTGACTTGAGTCCTGGAGATGGGAAGTACAGTGCCTGCACTCTGAAGGAGGGGTGTTAATGTTGCAGTTTAAAAACTGCCTCGTTGTGCTCCCGGTTTTTCTGGTGTTTTCACGGTCGCTCTTACGTGCTAGAACTTTAATTTGTGTCATCAATCCTATACGATACATCCCTCTAGCGCCTGGAACCAATCTTGGGCGGAAAACATTATATACTGAGTAAAAAAAGGAGAATTAGTGTGCACTTCCTAGCAGAGTTTACTGCCAGAGGGGAATCATAGGCCTGTCCCGTGTGGAAAAATAATAATATTGAACTTTGTGTCAGAGGAAAGAAAGTCTCCCTGAAAACATTGAGTATACATAGTGTATAGTGTATACTACAGTGGCTCCCTAGTATATTGATGATAAAGGCTAAAGTGTCATTTGAAAACAGGTGAATTTGTAAATGAAGTGATAAGCCTATAGAGGCAGGTGCCAGAAGTCGCCAGAAACTTACCACAGGTCAGCTGTTTTTAATAATCTTCCTGGCCTGCTAGTGTACTCGCATATAATCTAGTGATACCAGTGAATAGCAGAATACAGTGTTGTAGTAGCAACTAACCAGTATTATAATGGTACTTAGTGAAGTGGAGTGACTTTCATTAGTTTCTTTTTCTTGAAATACCAGACGTTACTGTGAATTTCATATAACCTGTAGTTACCAGCGGTCGCAATATACACAACGAGAAGCAATTATTACTACAGAAAAAGCGCCCTTCCTCCAAAATTTGCACCAGTCAACTATAGTGATAATATAGCATTTATTGTGGTGGAGACGGAAAAAAAAAATAGAGAAGCTAGATACAGCGATTGATAAACAAAGGTGGAGGCTCGACCGTTCGTCATTGTAGGAGTGCCAGCAGTCACCGGCTCTTCAACACGCAAGTTATACTTTTGTATCAATCAAATCACATATTACTCGGGTAGATAATTTCCAGTAGATCCTTCATGTGTTAGCCCAAATCACCGACCAGTATGGTTTAAATAAGTGACCCACTGATCAGATTAGATAGACTGGTCCGAACCCTTGACTGGTCCGAACCCTTGACTGGTCCGAACCCTTGACTGGTCCGAACCCTTGACTGGTTTCAAACGGTTTCGTTGTGCACCACCTAGCAGGTTATTAATAGAATATTCAAGAGGTTGCTAGTAGAATTGCAGTAAATCAACCATTCAAATCATTATGAAGCTGTGTGTAGTCTGTGGTCAGTCAAACAAACGGGCTTCCACATGCATAAATTGTCATTTCTGTGGAAATTGGTGTCACGCCCCTTGTGCAGATATCCAAGAACTAGCTACAAGCAGTATTAAAACAGGGAAGTGTTTTTGGGTATGCCCAAATGAGATAAATCTGTGGACTAAAATCACAAGGGTATTAAAAGAGGTCAACATCAAAGCTGCTTTCATAGAAAACCTGGAAGCTTTCTACAACAGATGGGAACATAAAAAGTCCGGGCTGAATGGTACTGCCCTTGATACTGGCCATGTAGTCACAAACTGTAAGGCTGGAGATGATGTCCTGGTAGTCAGTAAATGGGGGGCTGATAGTGCTGTCCTGGGAGACAGTAATGGGGAAGCTGGAGGTGCTGTCCTGGGAGACAGTAATGGTGAAGCTGGAGGTGCTGTCCTGGGAGACAGTAATGGTGAAGCTGGAGATGCTGTCCTGGGAGACAGTAATGGGGAAGCTGGAGATGCTGTCCTGGGAGACAGTAATGGTGAAGCTGGAGATTTTGTCCAGGTAGTCGGGAATTATACGCAAGAAGGAATACATATGAATGACCGCATAGGGGACAGGAGCCATAGTAGGGAAACAAGTGTAGTCAAAGATAAGATAAAACCAATATTGCAAACTAGAAATACCGCAGGAAATAGCAAACAAGAGGATTCCACTAGCAATAGTGAGGATATATTACCAAAAACAAATGGTGGGAGCTCCATTGTTGGTGCTAGGGAGGATAGAAGTAAGACAGGGAAACATGCACCAACAGGGAATACAGTCACAGAAACCCAAGGCAAACGGAAACCAAGCCTGTGCACATACTATGCACTCGGTATCTGCTGGCATGGGAAATCTGGAAAAACAGATGGGACGTGCAACTATGACCACCCTAGGAAATGCCATGCCCATATGACAACAGGAAAATGCAAACTCCCTTCCTGTAAGCTTTTTCACCCTGAACTGTGTACCTCTTCAGTACAGGAAAGACTGTGCTATAACTTAAATTGCCAGGCATACCATCTAAAGGGGACAAAAAGATACAAAACATCCAGGCCATGGGAAAACCTGGGTAGCCACAGCCACTCAAGAGGGAGAGGTTTTTTAGTGCCAGGAAGGAAAAAAAACTGGCAGGAAATGGCAGAAATCGTACACCAAATCCAGTCATTCCTGGAGTGGAACCACAGTCGATGGCCTCCACTCCAAACCAACAGATACAGATACTAATGCCGGAAAAAAAATCCCCCCCCAGTACCAACAATACCACCAGTCCGATAACATTCTTCTTTGCAAATATACAGGGTCTAAAGCCAGCAACAAACAACAAAATACCTTTCATCCGTGGACTGCTTGCAGAGGCAAAGGCAATGTTCGCGGCTTTCACTGAGACCCACATAAAGGATCACTTGGACAACGAAATATGGATCCCAGGTTACAACCTATACAGATGTGACAGAGTGAACAGGCAAAAGGGGGGGGGGGTTGGCCTGTACATTGCAGAGTCACTTGTTTGCACAGAACTGCTAAATGCCTCAAATGATGTAGTGGAAGTTTTAGCAGTAAAGGTCGAGAACCAAAACCTAGTCATTGTGATAGTCTACAAGCCTCCGGATGCAACATCCCAGCAATTCCAGGAACAGCTGTTAAAAATTGACCACTGTCTGGAAAACCTTCCAGCTCCTGCACCCAACATCTTGCTCCTGGGGGATTTCAACTTAAGGCACCTAAAATGGAGGAATATAGCAAATAATATTGTTGCAGTAATAACACCAGGAGGCAGCTCTGATGAAAACTCACACTCACGCGAGCTTTTAAATCTCTGCACAAAATTCAATTTAAACCAGCAAATAATAAAGCCTACTAGACTGGAGAATACACTAGACCTCATCTTCACTAACAATGATGATCTGATAAGAAATATCACCATATCAAAAACAATATACTCAGATCACAACATAATTGAGGTTCAGTCATGTTTGCGCGGAGCCCCAGACCGACATAATGAGATTAGTCACGTGGGAGCATTCACCAAATTCAACTTCAATAACAAAAACATAAAGTGGGACCAAGTAAACCAAGTCCTAACCGATATAAGCTGGGAAGATATACTAAGCAACACAGACCCCAACTTATGCCTAGAACAGATTAACTCGGTAGCACTCGATGTATGCACAAGGCTTATTCCTCTAAGAAAAAGGAGGAGTAGATGTAAAACAGAAAGAGACAGGCGCTCCCTTTACAGGCGACGGAAAAGAATAACAGAGCGGCTAAAAGAGGTCAATATATCTGAAATGCGTAGGGAGACACTGGTCAGAGAAATAGCAAGCATCGAACTTAAGCTAAAAGAATCCTTTAGGAGTCAGGAATCGCGGGAAGAACTAAAAGCCATAAATGAAATCGAAAGAAACCCAAAGTATTTCTTCTCCTATGCCAAATCAAAATCGAGAACAACGTCCAGTATTGGGCCCCTACTTAAACAAGATGGGTCCTACACAGATGACAACAAGGAAATGAGTGAGCTACTCAAGTCCCAATATGACTCAGTTTTTAGCAAGCCGCTAACCAGACTGAGAGTCGAAGATAAAAATGAATTTTTTATGAGAGAGCCACAAAATTTGATTAACACAAGCCTATCCGATGTTATCCTGACGCCAAATGACTTCGAACAGGCGATAAATGACATGCCCATGCACTCTGCCCCAGGGCCAGACTCATGGAACTCTGTGTTCATCAAGAACTGCAAGAAGCCCCTATCACGAGCCTTTTCCATCCTATGGAGAGGGAGCATGGACACGGGGGTCGTCCCACAGTTACTAAAAACAACAGACATAGCCCCACTCCACAAAGGGGGCAGTAAAGCAACAGCAAAGAACTACAGACCAATAGCACTAACATCCCATATCATAAAAATCTTTGAAAGGGTCCTAAGAAGCAAGATCACCACGCATCTAGAAACCCATCAGTTACACAACCCAGGGCAACATGGGTTTAGAACAGGTCGCTCCTGTCTGTCTCAACTATTGGACCACTACGACAAGGTCCTAAATGCACTAGAAGACAAAAAGAATGCAGATGTAATATATACAGACTTTGCAAAAGCCTTCGACAAGTGTGACCATGGCGTAATAGCGCACAAAATGCGTGCTAAAGGAATAACAGGAAAAGTCGGTCGATGGATCTATAATTTCCTCACTAACAGAACACAGAGAGTAGTCGTCAACAGAGTAAAGTCCGAGGCAGCTACGGTGAAAAGCTCTGTTCCACAAGGCACAGTACTCGCTCCCATCTTGTTCCTCATCCTTATATCCGACATAGACAAGGATGTCAGCCACAGCACCGTGTCTTCCTTTGCAGATGACACCCGAATCTGCATGACAGTGTCTTCCATTGCAGACACTGCAAAGCTCCAGGCAGACATCAACCAAATCTTTCAGTGGGCTGCAGAAAACAATATGAAGTTCAACGATGAGAAATTTCAATTACTCAGATATGGTAAACATGAGGAAATTAAATCTTCATCAGAGTACAAAACAAATTCTGGCCACAAAATAGAGCGAAACACCAACGTCAAAGACCTGGGAGTGATCATGTCGGAGGATCTCACCTTCAAGGACCATAACACTGTATCAATCGCATCTGCTAGAAAAATGACAGGATGGATAATGAGAACCTTCAAAACTAGGGAGGCCAAGCCCATGATGACACTCTTCAGGTCACTTGTTCTATCTAGGCTGGAATATTGCTGCACACTAACAGCACCTTTCAAGGCAGGTGAAATTGCCGACCTAGAAAATGTACAGAGAACTTTCACGGCGCGCATAACGGAGATAAAACACCTCAATTATTGGGAGCGCTTGAGGTTCCTAAACCTGTATTCCCTGGAACGCAGGAGGGAGAGATACATGATTATATACACCTGGAAAATCCTAGAGGGACTAGTACCGAACTTGCACACGAAAATCACCCACTACGAAAGCAAAAGACTTGGCAGACGATGCACCATCCCCCCAATGAAAAGCAGGGGTGTCACTAGCACGTTAAGAGACCATACAATAAGTGTCAGGGGCCCGAGACTGTTCAACTGCCTCCCAGCACACATAAGGGGGATTACCAACAGACCCCTGGCAGTGTTCAAGCTGGCACTGGACAAGCACCTAAAGTCAGTTCCGGATCAGCCGGGCTGTGGCTCGTATGTTGGTTTGCGTGCAGCCAGCAGCAACAGCCTGGTTGATCAGGCTCTGATCCACCAGGAGGCCTGGTCTCAGACCGGGCCGCGGGGGCGTTGACCCCCGGAACTCTCTCCAGGTAAACTCCAGGAGTGAATGATGGTGAAAGTTTTTCTTTTTTGGGCCACCCTGCCTTGGTGGGAATCGGCCAGTGTGATAAAAAAAAAAAAAAAAAAAAAAACTGGCCAGTTATAACATAACAGACTTATCTGAGGTTCCTGGAGTTGTCCTGTCCTGTCGCCTGATATCTCAAGTTATGCAGGAATGCACATCCAACAATTTCGCCTCCTATTTGAGAGGTGTCAGTCCAATTTTAACCTCTAGAGCACGAAAAATTCTTCCCATTACACTAACGTTGTATCCAATTCAAATTAACAATGGCGACTGACCTCCCCAGCCGCAGGTTTCCCTATTTTCAATAACATACTTCTTTTAAAAATACAATATAGGGCATCTATTTACCTATAAATTACCGTATTTCCGGAAAATATATACAGTATTTTCCACAGAACCAGCGAGAGTGGTGAGCGTCGCTGGGCGGGGGGGGGGGTTGCCATTGTTTTTTTGAACTGGGCAAGAGAACGTTAGTGAAAATCGAAGGAATTTTCGTCGCTCTAGAGGTTAAATTGTGTTTAAAATCTCTCAAATAGGAGCCGAAATTGCTGGATTTGCAGTCCTGCAGAAGAATTATGCGCTTGGACAGGACTCTGTGATTAGATGGGAATAAGATAAATTAACCCAGGTGATGTCTATTTATGTTGAAATTCTGGCCAGTATTTTCTTCATATTTTAGGCAGGGGTTTGTGTATGACACACCAAGTAATCTCCAGACAAACTGATGAGTGTTATTATTATAAATTCTCCTTCAATGTACATGTAGTCATTTATTAAATTTAACATACAGTCCACATATTTATATTAATGTTGTACCAGAATTCCTGGTGATGTATATTTCATTTGAAATTAATATAGGTCCAGAGTGACTTGTGGAGATATGAGTAGAGTAGGTATCGAAGGACATTTTTGCGACCTAGGATGTCCTAAAATTCCTATATGGCTCTAACCTTCATAAAAAATAATTATCTTTGTTACTTTTATAATATTACTAGTATGTATCTAATGAGATTCATCCAGGTAATTTTAATTTTCCATAACACGTGTGCAAAAGTTGGGTATCTTTATTGTTGAAATGTTCCACCTACACAGTAGGCTTCTTCAGTTAGATACAGAGGCAACAGGTGTAGTAGCCAAATAAAGTTGATGTAATCAGTCTATCAACTTTGGAGAAATAATATTTGAGGTGGTCAGTCCTTCAGCCTAAAGAAGAGTTCAGCTCCATGGAGCTGAACTCTTCTCCAGGCCGAGGGACTGACCACCTCAGATACTATTTCTCCAAGAATGATAGACTGATTACATCAACTTTAATTCGCAACTACACCTGCTGCCTCTGTATCTGACTGATGAAGCCCATTGTGTAGACGAAACGTTTCAACAATAAAGATACCCAACTTCTGCACATGTGTCTTACTCATCAACTTGTCGATATCTTTTTTATACCATTCAATATATAGGTCACTTATTCTTGATATTATTCAAGTCATTAGGGCACTGTCATACAGGATTATATTTATTTAGTGGGCAGTCAAATACATCTTAAAATAACAATTATTCACTAGATAAAGTCTGGCTATAAATTATTAAGCTATTCATTAATTTCTTTACAACAAAATTTATATTATATTTGAAGAGAATTATATTAGTTTTGTGTGATTTTTTTAAGCAGTATAATTTGGAACTGGATTAATGCTATAAATATTGTTTTTTTTTCGTCTCACTTTCCTCATTCATAGTCCTACAAGCAGGCACCACTTACCGATCTCTATGTAAGCATTTCTACTGAGGAATTTGAGGAACTTCTCAAAACACCAGAGGCAGCACTGACAACACTTCAGGAGGAAACTACATATCTGGTTTCCGTTCCGGTTCAACTTCTTCTCCAGGTACTGACAGGAGACAGTCAGGGTTATTTAATACCTCCATGACAAAAACATGGTTAATACGACGAAAACAATATACATTTCTTAGCAAAGCCATGATAGATACTGTACATTTTTTGTCTAAATTATGGTTTAAAACCAGAAACAAAAGCAATAGACTATTAATAATATGAATATACAATAATAGGTCGGTAGACTTTATATAAACACAATAATGGCTAAGATATTACCATCACGAACTTCCATCATATTCATATATTTACTAGACACTGAACATGATTACCATGGTTAATTTTCTCCGACACTGCTAACGTATCTAAAAGTTTAAATTTACTACATTTTTGTTCTGAAAAATATTCCTTGACACAAACACTTAAAATTTCTAGTGAAAGTGAGTGCGTATGTGCGCGCGCGCGTTTGTGTGTGTACTCGCCTATATGTGGTTGCAGGAGTCGATTCACAGCTCCTGGTCACTAGTCACTACTAGATCACACACTCCCCACTCCAAGAGCCATATCATACCTCTTCTTAAAGCTATGTATGAATCTTGCCTCCACCACTTCACTCTCCAGATTAATCCACTTCCTGAAAACCCTAAGGCTATGGCTAGTCTGACTGTCCAACTTCCGGTTGTAGCCCCTTGTTCCTGTGTCCCATCTCTAAAACACACTGCCCACCTTGTCAATTCCTCTCAGTATTTTATACGTCGTTATCATGTCCTCCCTTTCCCTTCTATCCTGTGTGTCCTCAGGTTGAGTTCCCTTAACCTCTCCTCTTGTTGCAAACTTTTGCACTTCCTCCAATTTCTTGACGTGTTTGACCAAGTGTAGGTTCCATAATAGTGCTGCATATTCCAATACGACCTGACATGCACGGTGTACAGTCTCATGAATGACTCCTTACTTAGAAGTTGAAGTGCTGCAGCGGTTGATTGATGTGCCTCTCATGGGATGTGCTCGGTATAATGCTCACCCAAAGATCCTTTTCCTTAAGTGAGGTTTGCAGCCTTTGATCCCTTAGCCTTTAATCCCTCATTTCGATAGATTCATTGGAGACTGCTGCTAGTGGCACACAGTTCCTCTGCTCCCTCTCTCGGGACCTGTGGAGAAATGTTATTTGGGCCCACTGCCTTCGAAGTATTTAGTTCACCTAGCAGTTTCTTCACTTCTTCGGTTATGTGCAGTGTGTCCAGCACTTGCTGGAGAACCCTGAAAATTTATTA